>NC_139591.1:18832058-18879558 GCF_946808225.1 Silurus aristotelis
GATAGGACAGAGGGAGGGAAAGAGGGTGCAGGGGTGAAGATGAGGATGAGGAGATGAGGATGAGTGGTAGCTTGAATTGAATTGAAGTGAGTAAATGTGAAGAGGCTCTATTATGTCCCACTGTAGCTATGAGGTGCAGCAGATGGCTCAAGAACATCTCAGACCACAACATCAAGTACCAGGTTCGGTTCTTTTTATTCCTTGAGAATTCCTGCTTTGAGTTATGCATCAGAAAATTTCTTAAAGATCAATAAATTTCCCTCTGTGATTCTTCTCTGTTTTTTGTCAGGGTTTAATGAAGTCATTAGCATTAATGCATAAATTACTCACCTGCTTAAGGTTAGCTAAATTAACAGCAGGCAGTCAGTCACAATGCACACACACACACACACACACACACATATACACACACACACACACACACACACACACACACACACACACACACACACACACACACACACACCATTTACTTGTCATGCTGTGTAAATACACGTATCAATCTGATTGCTATACCTAACAACAGAGCTCATGATATTCGGTCACAGACGGTTTCTGCACATGCATTTTCTCTCATCAGTCACCTTTAAAGAGAATACCTTGCAAAATCAATGGTCTGAGTGATGTTTAGGTCATAGGTTTGAAATAAGCAGCGAAGTGTGATTGAAGAAGCGTAGTGGACATTAATGCATAGCATTTCATATAACAGCTACAAATTTGTTCTTGAAAGTATACAGTAAAATATGGAATAAATAATTTAAACATACTTTTAGAGATGCCCTGTTGGTCCACAAGTTCCTTTTCTGTGACTGAACTCTACTCACTCCATTATAAAGAGTATGCAAGTTCCCCAGCTTTATTTTTATCTCAAGTCTTGATTACATTGTAATAATTAGTCTTATTTTCCCATCTGTGTTTCAGAATCATTTGCCACATTTAACAAGACCAGTATCACTTGATATTCACTGATTTAATTGTCCTATTCTGGTGATTTTTCATTCTGCAAGGCAAGCTCACTGCTCAGTATTTACAGGACTCCACAAATCACAAGCCAAGATGTTCATTCACACAATGGACAAATGTGTTTCCCAAATACAAGTGCACTCATCAGAATCACATGGCATATGCACGTAGGCCAGTACAGACTGATACGCTGATTATTACGCTCAGGCAATTTTTCATTCTGGAAAGCAAGCATGCTGATCAGTATTCACACAAACGCTTATCTGCAGCACCAAGCCAAGCTGTTCATTTGTGCACAAGGGAACAAGGGCACAAAACAATTGCCCTTGTCACTTTATCTGCCCTTAAGTGTTACGTAATCAGACGTCACCTTTCATTGTAACTTTGTCCTTTTCCTTCAGATGTACCACTACAGCGGAACGGCATGAATTCTGCTCTAGAGTCCTGCTGAGACGGTTGCCACGGCGATGGGTAGACGAGCGGCTGATCTGGCCACTCCAGTGCCAGTGTCTGAAGTGCCAGCTTTGGTGGGAGTTCGTGACTGGAGGACAGCCAATGGAGAGGCAGGGCTTACCTGTGTTCAACAATGTAATGTTGGGGTGCAAACTTCGCCAGCTATACGGAGCTGCCTAGACAGTCGTGCTGTCATTCAATCACAAAAGAGGATGCCACCCAATGGGCACATCCCAGTCAATGTGGAGAGCAAAAAAGGACAAAAAAGGAGTGCTTTCTTTAAACACCGGAACCTTGAAAATAAGGTAAAGAAAGGCGTGACATTCCAAGGGGTGGTTGATGATCGTGACGAAGATAAAGGCAATAAAGCTGAAATGCACTGTGATAGTCAGACAATCCAAAGCAACACATATCTGGCCAACAGACGTGTTAAAGGAAAGAAGGAATTCCGCCTCACTAATGGCAGCGTGGTCACCTCAGAGGTGATTGGTGGGATCAGCAGCGACATTAGTGAAGTGACTCCACTGTTCAAAAATACAGTACACACGGGGAAGAGGAAGATCCCCCCGTGTTCACCTCCTCACAGGTTTCCACTTAGGATTTGCAGCAAATGTGGAGGGAGGCAGAATCCAGTGGCTGCAGTTCTCTTCACCACCACCAGGGATGCCACTTCACCCTGTTCTGCTGGCTCAGAGTGTCTCAGATCCAGCCCTGCAGCTCCTCTGGTCTCAGGAAAAGAAACAGCAGATTTACTTTCTCCACAAAACAATGAGACTGAGAAATATGGACTTATGCAAATGAACAGAGGGCCTGCAGTGACATGGCCTCCTCCATACCCAAATAGCAACCAGCTATTATCATCCACACAGGGGGCAGAAGCATTAAAACTTTCTAAACATCAATCAAGATACGCTGGCCTTGGCCTTCCACACATAAACAGAGACACTCCAGTTAGTCACACGTCATCTGCATATGCACACACGGTGGCAGAGAGTGCAATTCAAAAGGCAGGCATACATACTCACTCAGACCTCTGCTCTGATAAGCCGACATCACTGTCACACACACTCATGCTCCAAGAACCAAAACCCTCCATGGTTATTCCATACTCGCAACAATATACCAGCCTTAAAACAGACTTACAGTCCATCAATCTGAAAGACACAGCCTCCACACCAAAGATTAAAACACAAACAAACAGTGATATCCTGACACACACTTCACACATTGCTCTGTCAAACCACACTAGCATTAATACAAAGTCTTTAGCATCTGTCCATTCACCTGTAATTAATAAAAATCAAAGCTTTGTACAGAGAGCCAAAGCTTTCGATACTTTACACCCTAGCAGAGATGCCCAAGCCTCAAATGCATTGGAGACTGTGCACACACATTCAAGGCCTTCAAGCTGCTTGCAGGCAAATCTAAGCGTTAAACCCCAAAACACATCACAAATTCGTTCCAGCACACATCCCAAAGCCACATCCAACACAAATTGTGCCAAACATCAACTTACACAAACACACTCTCTGACCACTGACACAGCCACAGCCCTGTCGCTTTGCACAGCTTTGTACTCCAAACCTTTCATACCACTGCACTGCTCTCTTCCACATGCAGATGCCAAACCATATAGCAAATCAAAGAACCAACAATCGAACCCTTCACACAACTCCAACTTGAATGTGAATACCAGCACCTCACTTAACCCATATCCTGCCACAACACTTTTAACCAAGGCCAACACGGTTACAATTACTCAAGGGATTATGGAAATGCATTCATATGGTATGGACAACAATAAAACAGAAACACAGAGTCAGTCTCTTGCACAGTCAGAGGCTCATGTTAAGTCTGTGCCAGAGAAACTAGAGGACAAAGTCTGCAAATCATCAGCAACAACTCCTTGCAAGGTAGAAACTAAGAATGTGACAGCTACAAAAATAGGTTGCAAATTTGTTGCAAACACAGACAGTGGGAGCCACATGCGAGCTAACTGTGAACTCCTTGCAAATTCAAAATTACATACAGTACACCAGCAATCCACACCTAAGCATTCTACCAGTCCTGCAGCCCCCACAACACCTCATGAACTCAATACCTTGGGTTCAATCTCATGTCAACCTCCAAGTCCTTTTCACCCAAGCTTACTGCATCCATCAATTAAATTATTAATCGAAGTCACTGAAAACAAAAGGACAAACATAGATTCTAAGCCAAATCCATTTTTACTTTCACCCACTATGCCGCCAGAGCAGATCCAGAACACGCAACTGCATCAAGAGTTAGAGACTACATCACAGACAAGCATTGTTTTACCTGTTAGTGGACCTGTCTCAAATGGTGGCTATTCCCTTACACACTACCACCCTCCATCTTTGGTTCTGCTGTCACACAGTTCCCCCAAGAGCAACACAAGTCAGGACCTTCAGAAGAGGCTGGAGAGAGTGGAGTCTAATCTGCAGGCCAACCAGGACCGAGTGACAACCCTACTCAACATCATACAAGACCTGGAGATGAGCCACGCACTCAGCAAAGGGTGAGGGAAAAAGATTTATGAGGAGAGGGAGTAAAATAGTAGAGGTGATTGAATATAATGTTAAAAATTGCTTGTCAAGTAATTTTTTCTCCAGCGTAGTGCACTCTATGATAAAGTTCAGCATTTTCTAACTGCCTCCTGAGAGCAATTAGGAAAAAGATTCAAAGGCTGAAAAAATGCAGCATTCTTTGCTTCATTTTTCTCCGCTCCATTTCCTGCTGCACGTCTCTGCAGACGCCGATGTTTCAGAACTGGCCAGGATTTAAGTGATTGCTCCACCTGCCAGGAAACGGCATGCATCATTTACAGGTGAGTGAGAACTCAAAAGCTGACAACTTTCCTGAGGGTAAGCGTTTGGCAACTGTCTCTGCAACTCCATGCAAACTTATGATAACAACAAATATGCTCACCCACTCAATATTTTATAGTCAGGTGTCCTGTGCTGGTGCCAGAATTAGTCTTGATTCTGAGCCAGAAATACTAGTAAGATTTTTTACAAAGCACTCCTGTACAAAGTTCTAAATGGTTGAGAGCTGATTTATAACATGACCTGATATTGATATTCAATCAAAAAAATATAGATGTATATATCTTTTCAACAGTGAACAGAATTTACCATGTGTTGAAGTTGTTGGAAGCAAGTCATGGTTGCCTGGTTTCTTGCCAAAATAGGATTTTGTTGTGGCCAGTTCCTACGTGATGCTACAGTTTAATCTATTGATCAACAACTTGTTTAGGGCTGAAGGTTAACATAAAGCTAGTGATTCCTACTAACATGGTTTCATTGGATTCTGACCATAACACTCATTATGATCAGTCAGTGGAGAAAGAAAGGCTCCTTCAGACTACAAGTCACAGATGTGGTGGCATGATCAGGCTTACACAGCAGTGCTTTTCAGGAGAACAAGTTTTGAAGATTTGTAAACCATTTTCATAGGCTAATACAAATATTAGTCTAGTCTTCTTGTAAATCAATAACTAGCTGGGCAGAATGTCTGAAGTAACTTAGCATAGTATTTTAATTAGTCTTTGATTGCATTTCATTTGGAACAAATAAAACAATATTTATTTTACTTCAATCAATGAACACACCACAATACTTCACTATAAACACATTTAATGAATTCCCTGTGTCAAGGAAAGACCGTCCTCTCTATATTTCTTTCTCTTTGTCAGTGTGGAGTATGACTTCCGTCAGCAAGAACGACGCTTCAGGGATGTCTTAGACCCGCTGGACTCCCCAGTGAGAGAGATCTGGGAAGGGGTTAACATGGACATACTCTCCTTTTTCACCTTGCTGAAACAAAGCCAGGCATCATCTCAGACCAGCAATTACACCGAGCCAGGAGGCAAGAACAAAGACAAGAAAAAAAAACTCTGCAGGAAAATTTTGAGCTGGCTACCGCGAAAGGTCCAAAAGAAGTAGAAACCTTGCCATGGTTCTTCATCTTTATTTTTAGATTTGAATCAACAGACTCCACTCTACTATGAGACGAATTGATGGCTACATCATAATGCATTCAAATAAATGAGTTTGGTACATCCAGAAAAATGGACAGACAGTAAGATATGAGAACAAGAGCTGCTTGAGTTAAACTGCACGACTTGACAAGATATTCTATCCCCTTCTATTTGTTAACTGCATACCTTCCCATACTTGATCCTTTTCTTCCTTCATCAAAGTAGTGAAATCATGTAGGGAACATGGCACTTGTAAGACCATTCATGCTTGTTTGTTAACTTAAGAAGTAGATGAATATTAATCTTACAGTTCCTTTGGGATTGGGCGTGCGGTGAACTGGGATCAGATATGGAGACCAGATGTGGCCTACTGGCCCTGTGACCCTGTTGTTTACCACCTGCATCTTTCTTCAGACCTTCAGAACAATAAAACAGAGATATAAATGACTCCAAATTACACCCTGGTTATTTTTGGGTCTTGTTTTTGCCATCATGTAAGGATGCAGAAATAACACACCAAGAATTAACACCATTATACGCATCATAGAGCTTTGCTTTTGTTTATCCAAAAGCATATACAGATACATACTTAGGGTGTACATTTTCTTGTTTTATTTTTCATTATTTGAAATAAATATTGGGGCTGTATATTTGGCTCAGGTATAATATTTGAAATTTGAATCAGAAGTCTAGTCAAGCCCACTTTCACCGAACTCAATAGCTCTACTGCCTTATTAAAATGATATAATAACTGTTTCATAAATCTCAACAGATTTTGGAATCAGCCAGATATATTAGCACTCCAGCTCATTCTGATGTTGTGGTATTCAGTTGCAATTTGTAAAGCTCCAGTTACATACAGTTCCTTGCTTACTTCACATAGACCTTTTTCTCAGTGCCTTTTGAACAGAAAATTAGAGTCGCTGAACTGAACTATTTTCATGTTTGAGCTCTGCTACACCTACAAGTTTTTTGGTACTATGTTTAAAACACACCAGTTTATGTGTTTTACATGGTAAATAATAAAACTGTTACTGACAAGTAAATTTTTTACCATTAATGCTAAGACACAGGGTCAAAAATGTCTCAAAATGCATTTATCCTGCTTATTTATTTAACAGCTGTTATCAATGCTAATGCAATATAACTGGATTAGCAGGACATTGTGTCAGTATTTTATTTTTTGTTGTGGATTCTCTATAATGCCATCTTGTTGAAAATTCTGTATGTAATATACTGAGGCCAAGAAATCTGAGCCCAATATAAAGTCTTTTGGGTTTTATAAAGTAGCTTCAAAGTGAAACAAATGCATGTCGTGAGCATTCAGTGAGCCATGATGCTACACAACCTGATATGAATACATACACAGGCATTCTTTCACTTTTTCTCTCTAAAGCTAAGCGGGGTTTTATTGCAGAATAATTAATCCCTTAGCGCAAATATAATATAATTTTTTTTACTTCTCAGGAAAATGAACGTTTGTTCATTTTCACCCATTGTAGATCCTTAACAAAAGTTAACACAAACAAGCAAGCTTGTAAAAGAAAAATGTACATCATATTATTAGAAACAGCATTAGAAATGATTTGATATTACAACACTATTAATTCTTCAGTCTAATTTCTAACAGCAGTCAATAGTAACGGCTCGTTTACAAGGATGTGTATGGCAGGCACTCGACATAAACATATAGAGTGTGGAATTATTTATTGAAGGAGTCTCCAGTTTAGCACTTTGTAATAATCAGAGGCAAAGCTGTTATAAATCTGTAAGTTCATATAATAAAGAAGGAGAGAATAAAAAATTTGTGAGGATCTGACATTTACAACTTAATATGCAAATTAATTATAATTAGTAGATTTTGAATGTTAGCAAATGATTTATTTATTTATTTTTTGCTTCAGTAGTAGCTCTTTTTACCCCAACACACACACACACACACACACACACACACACACACACACACACACACACACACTTTTAAACCTCAATGACTTTCCGTAGAGGGCAGCTCTAAATTTCTCAGTCTTAGTCCTGCACAAGAAAAGCAGTCCAAGCAGTATAACAGTCTAGAAACACTTTTACCCATGAATATAAAGGAGAAGTGATGGAAATAAATATGGAATAAACCAAAATCATGCAGCTGGTCTCTCCATGAGTGTGGGCCATTGACTATGGCCTCATAACATCTTAGATGTTCAGAGGTGTTTGAGGGGGACTCAATGCTGTCCCCAGTGGCTACTCAAGAAAGTGCAGACAAGGCCCAAAATAATCAGAGGCCATTTAAAAATGATTTAGGGGTGAGGAAAAAAAAATCCCCCCACATACATACACACACATACATACCTATTCAAACCATTGCATGCCTTAGTAACCTTAAGATGAACAAACTAGCACCAGGAGTTGTGTGCTATTTTGGAATGGGTTCTGTCTTAACTTAGTTCTCGTTAATAGAGAGAGAGAGAGAGAGAGAGAGAGAGAGAGAGAGAGAGAGAGAGAGAGAGAGAGAGAGAGAGAGAGAGAGAGAGAGAGAGAGAGAGAGAGAGAGAGAATTAAAAAGCAAACAAAGCAGCTCAGTGGCTGTAAAGTCTCACAGGACCTGGAAATGTCAAGAGCTTTGTTCAGCCACATCACAGGCTTTATGATGAAAAACAAACACAGCTTACTTCCTACAGAAGAGATATTAGCAAGCTTAAAAATGCTACAGTGAGAGGAGAGTTTGCTAAATAGGAAATCTTCTCTGAAGATGTCAAAATAAAGGATTATTTTATTTTAATTGCCCTGAACAGTAGAACAGAGCAGCAGTGGTGCAGCTGTGGCTTTTTTTGTTGGTGTGTGTGAGAGAAAGAAAGATATTTGGCAGCTGATCAGTGGCGTGTGAAACAATTAAAGGTTTTTGTGAGAGTGTGTGTGTGTGTGTGTGTGTGTGTGGTGTGTGTGTGTGTGTGTGTGTGTGTGTGTGTGTGTGTGTGTGTGTGTGTGTGTGTGTGTGTGTGTTTATCTTTCCAAACAACACTTCTCTTTATCTATCTCTGTATGTGTTTTTCTTTCATACACATCCTGTCACGCACAATCTGTTCCTTTACATCTCACACACAAACACTTTTTTTTTGTCTTAAAAGCTGTGTCTCAGATCACATACTATACCCTGAGACATAAGTAATTTATGTAGGGTTACTGATAGAGTCTCACTCATCAATTCATCAACACCATGCGACTAGTCAGAATCCAGAATTTAACACCAGTATAGGTATTTAGTGGCAGGGGTCCCCTGGTGGTCTAGTGGTTAAGATGCAGCGCTCCCACGGCTGCGACCCGGGTTCGATTCCCGGTCAGGGAACCATCCCCAGCCACTCTTAGTGCCGGTCCCAACCCGGATAAATTGGGGAGGGTTGCGTTAGGAAGGGCATCCAGCGTAAAACATGTGCCAAATCAAACGTGTGGAGGATCCGCTGTGGCGACCCCTAACGGGAGAAGCCAAAAAGAAAGTTATAGGTATTTAGTGGCAGGCAGTCTAAGGAGCAGTGCAAATTATGAGTATGCATCTCTGGGGAGTAGGTTGTACTTTATTCCATTTTTTTATGTTTTTGTCATGTTATTAGACAAATATTAATTCAGAACTGCTCCAAATGATGTATTGGCACAGTTGCGGTTGTAGCGTAGAGGTTTGGAGCTTGCTTTAGTAAAATGGTATTCACCCTCCATATGTGAAATGCCTCTCTCTCTGTAATTCCACGTGTTGTAATATTGCGTTTTTGTATTGTTGGTTTCTATAATTCCGACATGATAATAGTGGTATAAAGAGGTGGATTAAGTCGGGTAAGTCCCCACTGAAGGCCCAGGTAGCAAATGCACGGCCCGCCACTGTAGGTTTTAATGTTGGATTACTGATTTATTGATATGATTGAAAAAGGCTTTAATACTTTTTTAAATCAGCACATCCTAAATGTCTCCACTATGTTAAAAGTTTTGTGCCATTTTACTTCTATCATATTTCTTCAAGACTAAACACACACGTGAATTCTCTTTCTTTCCTTCATCTCTGTGTCTGTGAACGGAATTCTGTTTGTTCCTTTTTGAGGTTTTTCAGTGACTCCGTGTGTTTTGAAGATGCAGTGTGGTGCCTCCTGGCAGGACAGAGTGGGTGGAGCGAGACATAAGGACAAATACTTCTTCCCTCCATATTTCGCTGACAAGCACGCAGCTCCTGTCTCAATGGGGGTCTGTCTTCCCAAACACACGAGCTGGGGCTCAGAGCAACATCTGTGTGCCGTTGGAAAGTCTGCATTTACTATGACGACAATGCAATGAGACAGAGCATACAGAGGGATGGACACACACACACACACATACACACACATTAATATATATATATATATTATATATATACACAGAACATGTACTCTCTATTACACACGTACACATATCCAAAAAAAGACATATAGCCAAGAACTGCACATCCCAAATATTAAAGACACTTACACACACACACACACACACACACACACACACACACACACACACACACACACACACACACACACACACATCTATAAACATATGGAGACTTTAAAAGGTGGATTTAATTCTCCCTTAGTGTAAAAAAGGTGACATTTATGGTTGAATTACAGTTGTTCTTTCATTTTTCCTTTAGAATTTAGGATTAGCACCAGAATAACCAGGGAATTTGGTGCATATTACTACACGTCTGGGGGGTAAAACAACACACATTTGAAGTGATATTTCTTACAGTGATATTTTGCAGTTAATAAAACACTTAACACATTATTTAAAATTACAGTATACAAATTAGCGTGTCAATGGTATCAATATGGAATAGTCCTACCTGCAGTTAGGTGACTATTAGAAATATTACAACCAATGTAGTTTTATGGTGTACGATAGCTTTAGATTAATTGGTTTTTTTATTTATTTATTTATTTTATTTATTTATTTATTTATTTATAGAAAATAATTAAAAAGAGCTCATTTCATGTTGATTTGTAACCACATTCCAAATGACGTTTAGAAGCCATTTGATGTACACTGTGTCTTTCCTCTGGGTTGCACTGACCTTTCAGTTCTGACCTCCATACAAGTTTGTTTATATTCATGTTGGCAACACACACACGCACACACGCACACACACACACACACACACACACACACACACACACACACACACACACACATATACATACACACATACATACATACATACATACATACATACATACACGCATGCACGCATGCACGCACACACATACATACACACACACACACACACACACACACACACACACACACACACACACACACACACACACACATACAAATGTCCACTCCAGTATTTGCATAGTGTATCATGCCACAAGCCCTGAAACGCCTCAAGACATTTGGAACTCTGCTGTAGGAGACACTCAGGTTCTCTCAGCTCATTAGCTCAGATGAGAATGATGGACAGGGACAGGATCGCAGCTCTGGGACATGCTTGTAATCCGCACTAATTGGCCCAGAAGTGCCACTGAGCGAGAGGAAGGGAGAAACGGTACTGACAGGAAACGTTCTTCTATGCACTGATACATCTGCAGCATGAAAACATTCACATGTGCAAGAATCGTGCCACTTAAACATTCACTACTGCACCATTAATCCACTCATTCACTAATGTTCTAATTGTAACTAACCTGATATGAGATGATCTGAGGTGCGAGCCAAATTTTGAGTTTCAGATTTCAGACTATATGACATTTCTACTTTACAAAATGGAAAACTTTTGGGAAATGTTTATGTACTAATCATCAGAACAAACAATCTGCAGAGTTCAATCAGCCTTTACAAATAGCACCATCCTTAGTGGCCAGTTACACTGCAACAGGTTTTGCCAAGTAATAAAGAAGAAATGACTCCTGAAAGCTGATTGGCTAATGACAACCATATGTTTAATTAAAAATCCAGTTAAAGATTTGATGTAACCCAAACTTATAATCAATATTATACACTTATGGTTCCTTAAAAACATCTATTTAAATGTAAGTATGTAAATGCTTATTTAAATGTATTCATCTATTATAAAATGTATTAATCTATTTAAATGCTTATTATGGTTTTGGCAGCAAGGTGCTCAGAACACTCACCACTGAGAGAAGAAACACATCACCAATACATATCCTTCCCTGAAGAAACAAGGTAAATATTTGAAAGTAAATGATGTAAAGGTTGCAAAGTTGTATTTAATATCCAATAAACTGCATTTAATAGCATCATAGTGTAAGATTCTACCACACAAATTTGTGCATTTGTCAATTAAAGCTTGATTATACATTTCACCTTTATCAGCCAATCAGAAACACGATTTAATGACACAAATATTATATATATTTGTGTCATTAAATCGTGTGATCATATATCTTGATCATATATATTTGATCAAGACATACTGGGTCTTTTGTTTAATATAAAATACTCAACATATCATATATACATTATATGGACCAAAAATTGGAACACTTAAGCTTTACAGACATATGTTGTTCTTCCCCAAACTGTTACCACAAGTTAGAGACAAACAATTGTATTTTATGTATTTGCATGCAATAGCATTTAAATTTCCTTTCACTTGAACTAGGTGACTTAAACCTGTTTCAGAATGACAATGCCCCTGTGCACAAAGTAAGCTTTATAAATATATGGTTTACATAGATCAGAGTGGAGGATTTTGAGTGGCCTTTTATAGAAAACTGACCTCACCCTAAATCATTACCTCACTTTACTAATGCCCTTGTGGATGAATGAGCACAAAATTGATAGAACTGTAATGTTTTAAAAACAAATAAACGAATAAAGCAATAATTGTGTATTTGAATCTACTTTATATATAAATGTCCTTTTTTGGTACATTTTGACAATGTAACTGATTTGTCAGTTGTCATGCAACTGATATTTTGCATTTATGTGATTATTTTATGTAATACTTGATAACCAAACAAATAAAATCTATACTTTGGATTAAGATTCATGGATGAAAACAGAAAACATCACACAGTAAACTCAGTGGACACTATGTACTCACTAAACATGAATAAACATGGATCTTTTATTTAATCTGAAAGTAAAATAGCACAGCATGACTATCCCATGACCTTCGAGCTGTGTTGTTGTGGTTCTTAAGGATCCCCCAGGTTTATATTCTGCACCACAAAAACACATCTCAGAATTGAAAAAAAAATAAAGCTTCTCTGTAGATCTCATTACAGTTATGATCTCAATCTCAGCATGTCACTGAGGAGCACTTAGCATTGGGCTCATGTTACACGCTGACTTTATTGCTGCCAGAGTCATTTGTAGACTTGCACTACTTCTATTTTTCAATGTGTGTATCTGTTTGTGTGTATCTGTTTGTGTGTGTGTGTGTGTGTGTGTGTGTGTGTTGTGTGTGTGTGTGTGTGTGTGTGTGTGTGTGTGTGTGTGTGTGTGTGTGTGTGTGTGTGTGTGTGTGTGTTTGTTTGTTTGTTTATGCTACTCATAACCTCGTATATTTTTCAATGTGTGTATCTGTTTGTGTGTATCTGTTTGTGTGTGTGTGTGTGTGTGTGTGTGTGTGTGTGTGTGTGTGTGTGTGTGTGTGTGTGTGTGTGTGTGTGTGTGTGTGTGTGTGTGTGTGTGTGTGTGTGTGTTTGTTTGTTTGTTTATGCTACTCATAACCTCGTATATTGTTTTTGGACTCCAGGTCCACATTTTGGACTGGATCAAGAGTATAATCATTATATTATCCTTAACTTCATCCCTGTGATTAAACAGTTACTGCTACCAACATACAATCAATCACATTCATAGAACAACACAATCTCACACATTTACATTATATTGCAACAGAAGTTCTAGTAAAGGTCTCAGTTTCACCCTCTAGAAGCTTCTTCTGCCTTAAATGGCTTCCTTGGGGGGAAGTCACGAGACAGCTACACCACACTGTGCTTTTTATGTGTGTGCGGAAAATATCATGTAGTTTTAGATAATATTGAGATGGTGCAAGGCAGGAAGCTGTCAGGTTTTTATGAGGAAAGTAAATAATACAGTGGCATTTACCGTCGTGGCCAAGGCCTCATCTGAGTTTCGTTTTCAAACGGCCGTGTCTCATGCTGAGACAAACAATGTGTAAGAAGTTCATGTAAACTCTGTGGTTGATCTTAAATCTGCAGTGAGGAGGATAGTTAAAAGCGTAATGTGATTCCAGGCAACGTCCCCGAATCTGCAGACAGAGGCGAGAGGTTTAAATCACTCTTTGCTCAGTTCATGGCTGCAGATGGAGATGAAATTCTGTCGATATACAGTCAATTCAGTTTCCCTTTTTAACATGTTAGCCTTCGCCACAGCTTTTGGGACTGAAAATGCTTGACCTAAATTAACTTTTTAATAGTTCATGCTAAAATTGGGCTACATACACAATTTAAATATCTTTGAAAAGAAGGCACTTTGAGCTTTACTGTTCATTATTCAAAGTTCATATTGCTCATAAAGAAAAGAAAAGAAGTTATAGGTGATGAAGTACCGTGAATACATTTCCTGAAGTAAACATTTTTTTTCTTCATATATAAATACATGAAATCATTAATGGAGCAATCCAGAAAAGTATGCAGTAAAAGTCACATGTCTCATGAGTTTATATTTTAAATTGAATGGATATAAAAAAAAATGAGCTTCCTACAAACATTTATTTGATACTATGTCTGGTTTGCTCCTCCCCTCCCAGCCCAGATTTTAGGACTCACAGCTGAAATGCCCTACCTAACTTTAAATGTTAACCGTTCTTGACAAAATATTGGCACCCCTGTATTTTTACACTGTAGGTCTAAAGTTTGTGGAAAAACAAAGTAGAAGTGGTGCCTAATAAAGATTCAATACCCATTTTAGAAGATGTTCTTAAAGATTCTAACACTTTTAATATATTTTTGTATGATATGTCAAACCTATGCCTAATATTGTGTTGTATAATTACAATTCATGCTTTACTGATGTAAAAATCTTTAGATGGGATGTTCGCCTAAGTTCGTATAAGCGTATTACTGTTTGTAAGTAATCTGACTGAAGTTCTGATCTCATTACGCTTTCTGTCTCAGCGTTGTGATGGAGTGGCTCTTAGAGGTCTGGTCTTCCTCTTATCCATCTTAATAGCTGCCATCATTGTTGCCCCAGTCATATGTCTTCAAATCATAATGCAATAACATTAAAGCAGCTTGGTTAAGGAAATATAAAAAAAAATCATTAAGATAATAGTTTGAGGAAAAACTCTATAAATTTTGCCAACATGGACCCAATGACCTTTAAACACCCTATTAAAAGTGTACAAAATTCTTAACGTATAGCTTTTATTAGAGTAAAAATTGTCAATTTGCAACAGGATCATGTTCATGATCTGAGCAATTGTTTTTTTAAGCCTGAGAAGTCAGCATATGGCAAACAAAATAATAAAGCTCAGTTTGCAATTCATTTCCTTTTGTGTCCTTCTAAAAGAAGCAGTGCCACAACACATTACAGGAAAGTGTGTTCATTTACATTTATGGAATTTGGCAGATGCCATTATTCATAGTGACTTAGATTTTGCTAATTCTGACAACTGAGCAGCTATGGGGTTAAGGGCATTGCTCAGGGGCACCTTGGTACAAATGATTCAGATCATTAAACAAATTGTAATATTACACAGAGATAACCCGAGTAAATACAAAATGCAGTTTTTAAATTATTATTTAATTTATTATGGAAAAAGCTGTCCAAAAACTGCTTAGCCCAATGTGAAACAAAGTAATTGCTTCCAAAACCTAATTACTGGATGTGCAACAACTGCAATCAAAAGTTTTCGATAACTGCCAATAAGTCTTTCAAATCGCTTTTCGCAATTTTGTCCCAATCTTCTTTCCACAGTTATTTTAATTCAGGCACATCGTAGGGTTTTCTAAATTAGGTTGAGGTCCGGACTTTAACTATGTCTATCCAAAGTTTCCATTTAATTTTGTTTTGGCCATTCAAAGGTGGATATGCTGGTATGTTTCAGATGTTGTCCAGCTGCATAACCCAAAAGCACTTGAGCTTGAGGTCATGAACTAATAGCCAGACATTCTCCTTCAGGATTTTCTGGTAGAGAGCAGAATTCAAGCTTCCATCAATTATGGTAAGTCATCCAGGTGCTGCAAGCCATGTCTGACTGTTGGTATGAATTTTTTTTTCAAAAACCTTTCATAAAACTAAACTTTTGTCTCATCAGGTCATTGAATATTTGCCCAAAATTCTATGGATAATGCAGATTTATTTATGGCAAATGTAAAATGAGCCTTTGTGTTCTTTTGGTCACCAGTGGCTTTCGCCTTGGAACTCTCCCATAGATGGCGTTCTTTAGATTGCATTATATGGTGCTTTTTTAAAATCTTTTAGCATGCCTCACTTTTTTAGACAGGTTCTATTTAAGTGATTTCTTCATTCAACAGGTCTGGCAGTAAGCAGGCCTGGTTGTGGCAAGTAAAATGTAACTCATTTAAAAACAACATTTTGTATTTACTCAGGTTATCTTTGTATAATATTAAAATTAGTTTGATGGTCTGAATTAACTGAGAGGAAATATATATATATATATATATATATATATATATATATATATATATATATATATATATATATATATATATATATATATACTAGCTGAAAGTACCCGTGCTTCGCTACGGAAGGCAGAACGCTAAGCAATATGGCAATAAGCAGTAAGCACTGAGCAGGACTGGATGATCAGAGATCAGAATGTAACGTCAACAAATAACATACTACCCCTTTGTAGTACCGATACAGGGCAAACTACTTTGAAAATAATTTTTATCGTGCATCTAACATGTAATAAGAAACAATGTAGTAAGTTTCATGAGGATCCATACTGTTATTTCGAAGAGTTTACAATGCGTGAGAAATCGCGTTTTTCGCGAGTTAGCCGCGAATCAGGGCGAATTTTTCAAAACCCTTTTTTAGTGAGCACCTAAGACCCAGGAGGAAGGTATGTTCCAAATTTCATTGCAATCCGTGCAGTGGTTTTTGAGATTTCGTGATAAGTGAGTGAGTCAGTCAGTGGTATTTGAGCTTTATATACAGTGGGTACGGAAAGTATTCAGACCCCCTTAAATTTTTCACTTTTTGTTATATTGCAGCCATTTGCTAAAATCATTTAAGTTCATTTCTTTTCCTCATGAATGTACACATAGCACCCCATACTGACAGAAAAACACAGAATTGTTGACCTTTTTGCAGATTTATTAAAAAAGAAAAACTGAAATATCACATGGTCCTAAGTTTTCAGACCCTTTGCTGTGACACTCATATATTTAACTCAGGTGCTCTCCATTTCTTCTGATCATCCTTAAAATGGTTCTACACCTTCATTTGAGTCCAGAAATGTTTTAATATACTGATTGGACTTGATTAGGAAAGCCACACACCTGTTTATATAAGACCTTACAAATCACAATGCATGTCAGAGCAAATGAGAATCATTAAGGTAAAAGGAACTGCCTGAAGAGCTCAGAGACAGAATTGTGGCAAGGCACAGATCTGGCCAAGGTTCCAAAAAATTTTTTGCTGCACTTAAGGTTTCTAAGAGCACAGTGGCCTCCATAATCCTCAAATGGAAGACGTTTGGGACGACCAGAACCATTCCTAGAGCTGGCCGACCGGCCAAACTGAGCTATCGGGGGAGAAGAGCCTTGGTGAGAGAGGTAAAGAAGAACCCAAAGATCACTGTGGCTGAGCTCCAGAGATGCAGTCGGAAGATGGGAGAAAGTTGCCACAGTCAACCATCACTGCAGCCCTTCACCAGTGGGGCTTTATAGCAGAGTGGCCCGACGGAAGCCTCTCCTCAGTGCAGGACACATGAAAACCCGCATGGAGTTCTCCAAGATGGTGAGAAATAAGATTCTCTGGTCTAATGAGACCAAGATAGATCTTTTTGGCCTTAATTCTAAGCGGTATGTGTGGAGAAAACCAGGCACTGCTCATCACCTGTCCAGTACAGTCTCAACAATGAAGCATGGTGGTGGCAGCATCATGCTGTGGGGGTGTTTTTCAGCTGCAGGGACAGGACGACTGGTTGCAATAAAGGGAAAGATGAATGCGGCCAAGCACAGGGATATCCTGGACGAAAACCTTCTCCAGAGTGCTTTGGACCTCAGACTGGGCTGAAGGTTTACCTTCCAACAAGACAATGACCCTAAGCACACAGCTAAAATAACGATGGAGTGGCTTCACAACAACTCTGTGACTGTTCTTGAATGGCCCAGCCAGAGCAATGACTTAAACCCAATTGAGCATCTCTGGAGAGACCTAAAAATAGCTGTCCACCAACGTTTACCGTCCAACCTGACAGAACTGGAGAGGACCTGCAAGGAGGAATGGCAGAGGATCCCTGAATCCAGGTGTGAAAGACTTGTTGCATCTTTCCCAAAAAGACTCATGGCTGTATTAGATCAAAAGGGGGCTTCTACTAAATACTGAGCAAAGGGTCTGAATACTTAGGACCATGTGATATTTTAGTTTTTCTTTTTTAATAAATCTGCAACAGTGTCAACAATTCTGTGTTTTTCTGTCAATATAGGGTGCTATGTGTACATTCATGAGGAAAAGAAATGAACTTAAATGATTTTAGCAAATGGCTGCAAAATAAAAAAGAGTGGAAAATTTAAGGGGGTCTGAATACTTTCCGTACCCACTGTATATATATATATATATATATATATATATATATATATATATATATATATATATATATATATATATATATATAAAAAGCTATGAAGACAGTCAGATCAGATTTAATATATATTTTTAAATCAATCCAGAATTTAAATGTATGAAATAATTTTGTTATTCTGATTCACAGAACATGGAATGTTTATGAAAAAGGCATACATTGATGTCAGGGAGCCATGGTCTCCATGTTTTTTCTTTGGGTGGGCCTTGTGATGTTCATCGTGTTTACCGTTGGTGGAAATGTGTTAGTATGTTCAGCTGTGATCACAAGTCGTCGTCTTCGCCACATTAGCAGCTGTTTCTTGGTGGCCCTTGCTGTAACAGATCTGCTCCTCGGCCTCTTTGTGCTGCCTTTCAGTGCCACGTTAGAGCTGCGTGCTGGTCGCTGGCCATTAGGTGGTGCTGCATGCAACATCTATCTCTCTGTAGATGTGACATTAAGCACAGCATCGATCTTTACCTTGCTTGCTATCAGTGTGGATCGTTACATGGCTATCTCATCGCCACTCAGCTACACCACCAGGCTGACTCCAGCACGAGCAACAGCAGCTATTGTTGCTATCTGGATCCTTGCGCTTACATTTGCCTTCACTCCAATCCACATGGGCTGGAACACGGCAGATTTTCATGTACAGAACTATGACTGGAGGATGGAGGATGAGGGGGAGGAGGGACAGACTTGCCGTTATGAGTGGAACAATAATTATGTGCTGCTTGCTGTCTCCTGTATCTTCTTCTTTCCTCTGCTGGTCATGTGTTGGATGTACCACCGCATCTTCTGCATGGCACGTGAACAGGTATCCGTATGGACATAATAAAAAGAGTTTTCTAAATGAAAATGATATGCACTTTATGTAAAATAATACAATTTACTAGTTCTTTTTCTCCATCCCTCAGGTGCGTCGTATCCGTGCTGCCACTCCATCCTTCACTCGTTCATCAGCATGTCTGAAGGGGGCCACATTGAGGCAGCACAAAGCCACTGTGACTCTGGCCACTGTGCTTGGAGTCTTCATTGTCTGCTGGCTGCCATTTTTCACTTTTTTTACCTGCATGGGTCTGAGGCACGAGACAGAGCCACCTCAACTAACACATTCCATCGTGCTTTGGCTGGGTTACTTTAACTCTGCCCTAAACCCCATCCTGTACCCTGCCCTAAACCGAGACTTTAGACACGCCTATTGGCATCTGCTGCATTGCAGGAACCCATACAAGATCAATTCCATTTCCATAAGAACCTTGGGGAAAAACAGAAGCATAATTTCTCATGAGTTTGAGAGTATAAACAAATGCAGCAAGATACCTCTAAAGATGCATCACAACCAGCAAGACATAAATGCTGAGTCAGCTGCAGGTCCAAACCATACCAGCTAACACTGTCCATCAGTACTATATTTATATGTTTCATGTTTTAAGTGCGTGCTTAACAAAATGGACACAAAGACACCATAACAAAGATGTAGATGTTTCCTCTTGGTGTCAGACAAGACAAGGAGAAGACAAGAGATTTTTGGAATGAATGTCTGTTCTTTGTTCTTCATGTCTCCATGTTTTTGCATTTCCTGCACTCCTTTATGCTATGTTAGGACTGAAGAGGATGAACCTAATGATTTGGTTTCTACAGTGCTGCTGAGGTGACTTGGTGATTTTAAATAAGGTGGGATAATTCATATAATGTAAAGTCACAAGATAGTCTGGAAATAGCATTGATATATTGGAGCCATTATATATTATCTCATGACCTTAATCTATTTTTGATCTCACGGACTCAATATTTTGTCTCAGGTCCTCGATATATCAATTTGAGGTATTAGTATATTATCCGATGCCCTCGATATATTAACTTGTGGCATTAATACATTATCTCATGCCCTTAATATAGCACATGCCCTTAATATATCATCTTATGGCATCAATACACTATCTCACGCCATTAATATATTTTCTTGTGGTTTGAAAATATTATTTCATACTCTCAATATATTATCATAAGGTCTTAAATTATTGTCTCATGCTCGGAGTATACTAACTAGTAAATTTAAAAGTTTACTGTGCTGCCTCCATTTATTATCCACACCCTTGATATATAATCTAGTGGCCCTCCATGTTTTATCTTGTGGTGTCTCTTATTATATTGGTCTTTTAGTATATTAACTTGACATTTCAGTGTTTCATGGCTTCCCTATACAACCACAATTCTGAAAAAGTTGGGACACTGTGTAAAATATAAATAAAAACTGAATGCAATGATTTGCAAATCTTATAAGCCCATATTTTATTCATAATACAACACATAAAACATATCAAATGTTTAAACAGAGGAATTGTACCAATTTAAAGACAAAAAATGGTAATTTTAAATTTGATGTATCATCACATCCCTCAAAAAATAGGACCATCACCCTTAACCATCAACAATCACCCTACTGAACTTCTTGTACACTGATGTCTCAATGATGCTATACTGTTGCTGTGGTTTGAAATTATCATGTAGTTCTGCTCCACACTGTATGTTCTGTACTATCTCAAAATAATTATAACTGTATATAATTGTAAATTCATAGCATATACCAAATTTTTCTTCAGATTTTCATCTACATTTTGTATATACACTGTGTATTATCATTGTTTATTATAGCACTGTGTATTTCTTTTTATTTTTTACATATATTGTGCCTTATTTCCATCTTGCATACATTTCAATTGTTCATTTTTTCATAGATAGATAGATAGATAGATAGATAGATAGATAGATAGATAGATAGATAGATAGATAGATAGATAGATAGATAGATAGATAGATAGATAGATATTGTTCATAGCCAATGTTTTTTTTTTTTTACATATATTAACATATTGAGCTACACTTGGGTAATTTGCAACATGGTACTATTTGCACTACAGGTAGAGGCTTATCTTCTTTTGTTGTACGTGTACCAGGCAATGACAAAAAAATCTATCTATCTATCTATCTATCTATCTATCTATCTATCTATCTATCTATCTATCTATCTATCTATCTATCTATCTATCTATCTATCTTATCTGTCTGTCTGTCTGTCTGTCTTTGTTTTTTAAAGTTTGTGTAAACAATATGACATTAATAATTACACAATACTTAATGAACTATAGAAACATTTGAACTGAAACACTTTTTAACTTTATTGTCTTTCACAATATATAAAAAAAACTGCTCTAAGTATCTCAGAAGTGGAAAATGACTGAAGCCAGTGTTCAATGATCTCTCTTTGTTTGTGTTTCCTGACCTCTTGTGGAGAGGTAAAATAATACAGAGTGAAATTACAGAGTAGACAATTTCCCTTTGAATACAACAGAGCTCCCTCTGCAGTTTTCTCAGTATGTCCATCACGTCTAAAACAGCTAAAATATCTGAAGGCCAAGCGTTCGGTTTTTGAGCTTACTCTGTATGCTCACTCACAATAAAGCTGGTGATCAGGTTCCTGCCATCTTTTATATCTCCCTCAAATCTTTCACACAGTTGAAACCTGAGAGGCTTGAACTCCTTACAACCAGCACAAAGTCTTCTTTTGCACATGCTTGTGCTGTTTTAGTGACGAACTATGGACATGTCACCAGTTATGTAATTGTTTTTTTATGGTTCCCAAACTGGTACCAAAACATTGACAGCATACAACTGCACTGGATGTCTTTGGATGCAATGGAATTAAATAATCTTTACTTGAGCTAGGACACCCAAAGCAAGCTACATAAAGATATGATTTACACAGGTTGGAGCAGAAAATCATGAGTGGCCTTCTACAGAGTTCTGACCTCAACCATGCTGAACACACTTGGGAACAATGACTACACCTACACCTTTGTGGCTGAATAAGCACAAATGTCCACACTCCAAAATATTTCCCCAGAAAAATTTATGAAGATTACATGTGGAATGGTGTGTTCAAAAAGCACATACAAATCTAATAGACAGATGTCTACTGTACACACGTGTATCCCTATACAATATATTTATATATAGTGTGTAAATTAAGAATTTAGTTTATTATAAAAGTTTATAGAAAATATGTATTTTTATTCAATCTTAAAAGCCAATTTTGAAAAGTGTAAGTGTTTAACTAAATCTTTTCTGTTTTGTTTTTTTAACAAATCCATCAAACATACAATATATTAGGCATTACAGCTGCTTTAGTAAATAGTACTCGATTTGTTATTTTTTTTATTTCTTTTTTTTTTTGTACAATTATAACATATTCTTTGCACTACATTTAGAGGAGAAAAAGGAAATAGATTAATTTTGCATTTGTAATCATTTTGTTTTTAGATGTTCAGAGAAGAGCAGAAACAAAGCAGTGCAAATACACTCCAGTATTAAACCAAGCCACATTTGTAGGGCTCAAAAAAGCAAGAAAATTTTTTTCATTGTTTTTTAAGTATTTATTTGCCTTTTGTTTGTCTTATACGAATAACACAAAGGTAATTAAATGTGTTGAGCGATGTGTACTGTGTAAATTAGATCTCAACACTTTCAACAAACAGTTTCCTAAATAATCAACATGAACCTCAGAAACTTACTGTCCTTACTGCCTTAAAGATCAGTCTATATTTGTTAATATTCTGTAATAAAATGTAACTAAGCTGCAAGACATTCGATATTTTACTGTATAGGGAGTAAACATGAAGAAAATGTGAGGACATTGTATTATGCTCGAAATTTTTTGCAGAATTAAGAGGTTAATTTTGTAAATTGTACATGATATACATTAGTATTTTCTATATTGCTTCATTTTGTTGTCCCTCAGTGGAGAAACTTCAGAAAAAAGCCTCTCAGTGTCATTGTAAACATAGCCTTTACTGAAAAGTGATTAGGTATTCAGGATAGGCATAAATATCATGAAAGATCACAAACATCGATTGCTGCCTATCAGTGACACTGTCATACTGCTCTGTGCTGGTGGAGTTTTTGGCCGGAGGTGTAAGGAGTCCAGCTTTCCCTGTGGTGAAGTCACCAACCAACACTCGAGCCAAATACATGCGCTTGTGACCGTTTATATCAGGCTTTGCGTAGCCTTGGGCAGAGTAGTTTGGATCGACTGCAAAATACACTCCATTCCCATACATGGCCCCTAAACACAGGACAAAACTGTATTTCAACTTGGAAAATGCAAGCAAACATTTTCGACATTTTTCTAAAAGCAAATATTTCTAAATTTACTACTAATTCTATAATTGATTTTACAAATTATTTTCGTATTTTTTTTCATACCATGCATCCCAGCATAGCTGCGATTGAAACCTCGCTCATTGATCTTAATAATATTATCCGAGCCAGTGCCATGGAAAAGCAGCTTCTCGTTGTTTGTGTGTTTGTTCTTTTTTTCCAAGTATGACTTCTGGTTCATGTAGTTATTCCAAAGAGTTTCATTCTGAATTCTTTCAATCTGAAAATAGTGTAATATCAGCAGCTTGATGCACATGTACTACAAACAAGACAGGTTTAATATCATTTTTGGAGTCACTGTTTATATAAAATAACTTACTTTGAGAATTTGTGATGTCAGACCTGTTTTCCTGAACTCCTTCTCTACTGTTGTATATTCTTGACTGCCTTGTTGAATTGTAACCGACAGAACTAGATTTCCCTTCATGTCCTCCCATTGACTGGGCAGAGAGACAGGGTTTTGTCCTGTAAAAAAATGAACATGAAGTAAAATAGAAACTGAACTTACTGTATTGACTTGTTAAGTTTGTAAAAATAAACTAATTCGGATGTCATGTCTTACGTTTCAGATCAATCCTTTTCAATTTAATCTGTCCGTTTTTCCCCACAGCTGTGAAATACTCTACATGGGCCTCATACGGGACTTTATCAATAGCGATCTTTACAGAAGGCTGTTTTTTCCGAAAAGCCATTTCCAGGTCGTAGTTTGTCAAAATATCAAAAGGAACAGTGTTTTCTCTGCGGTCCTGATACTGCCACTCTATGCTGGTGCTTAGCAAAAAGGCTTCGCTTTGGCGTGTCATTTTCTTCTCCACTTTTCGGATCATGTCACGGATTGTGCTCTCAGCCTTTACCACGTCACGTGTCAGGCCCTCCAAAGTGAACTCAGGCTCCGAGGAAGATTTAGAAAGGTGTATGCTAACCGTGAGCTCCCTCTGCAGTTTGCTTAGCACTTCTGCCTCTTCCTGGCCAAAATAGTTGATGGCCGAGTCCATGATATTTGAACATACATGCTCCTTCACAATAAAGCCTTCGATCAGATTCCTCGCCTCTTTCAGGTCATCCTCACTCTCTCCACACAGCTGAAACACGACAGGCTCAAACTCCTCGCCCACGAACACAAAGTCTTCTAGATTTGTTTCTGTGTTGCCTCCACGAAAGAAGTTTGTCACAGTCTCAATTGTACCTGAAATTACCACCAAAACATGATTTGGGTAAGTAAGAAAAAGCAGAACATCTAGGGTAGTTTTTATCCAATGGATTCATCTCCATACCTTTAAACCAGTTTATTACTCCACCCTCCTCCTCCACACTGTCCTGTGACCTCTTCAGCATGCACTGATGGAAATCCGACACCATTGATGTCTGGAATATCAAGAATTTTACACTTTTCAAATTTGGCCCTTTTTTCTTCTTCACAAAGTCAATCACAGCTTCAATCATGGCATCGCCTACAGCAGAAGGATTGGCTCCGCCTTGACCTGAACAATTAGAGACCAAGAATGCGTGACATTTAACAACACAGGAATAAACACTGTAAAGAACCCAAAGTTATAAATGATGAATGAGTCTCTGAGGCTATACCAGTGCCAAGTGCTGGAAAGGCAACAGAGGAGAACTTATTTTCCTCGCAGAACTTTAATACAGAGTAAACAACATCCTTGATCTCTGCAGGACTGTTACGACCTATAACATGAATAATCTGTCTGCATGGAAGTTGTCCTCCTGTTGTCATGATCATGTCTGATTGTTGAATCTGTGATGCCACTAAAAAAAAAAAATACACAATATTAACTATGCTTCTAAGATACTATAATACAAAATTTCTATTCACTATAATACATTTAGGAAAATCAAAGGATTTACTCACCAATCTGTGCACATTCCCCTTCCACTGCTAACCCTGCAGCATCTAAAATTGCCTTGGACACTCCTATACAGAGATTGATTCAAAATGTTACAGAAAGAAAGGTTCATTTTAAGCTCCTGTAATTGAAGTGGTTATACATGTGATAGAGGAGTGTCTGCAAGAGTGAAAGGGAAAGTTTATAGGACTGTGGTGAGACCTGCAATGTTGTATGGTTTAGAGACAGTGGCATTGAGTAAAAGACAGAAGATGGAGCTGGAGGTAGCAGAGCTGAAGATGTTGGGGTTATCGTTGGGAGTGACGAGGATGGACAGGATTAGAAATGAGTTTATTAGAGGGACAGCGCGTGTAGGACGTTTTGGAGACAAGGTGCGGGAGGCCAGTTTGAGATGGTTTGGACATGTGCAGAGGAGGGACATGGGGTATATGTGTGGGAGGATGCTGAGGATGGAGTCACCAGGAAGGAGGAAAAGAGGAAGGCCAAGGAGGCGGTTTATGGATGTGGTGAGGGAAGACATGCAGGTAGTTGGGTTGAAAGAGGCAGATGTAGAGGACAAGGGGGGTTATGGAGACAGATGATACGCTGTGGCGACCCCTAATGGGGGGTTATACAGATTTGATTGTTTTGCTGGAATTCCACAACATTAAATGTAACTCTAAATGGATAAAATTAAACAGGGGTACGGTTTGTTTTCAGTAAATTAAAGCATTATGTTAGCATTTTTTATTTGTTGTGGTGTGCACTCAAGATGTCATAATAGAGCATAGTATGCAATAGTGAGATGTACAAAATAGTTTACCTGATTTCAGAGAGAATAATTCATTGGAAGAATTAACAATCGCATCACATCTCTCTTTGGTGATGTCACCTGATGATATCTCCAGTTTCAGATGCCCTATTCGCATTTGGTGCACTCCAAGACTAAGAGTTGAAACCGGTCCAAAAAAACCTTCTGAAATGTCATTATTTAAATCACTGCAGTTAGTACATTTTGGGTTCTTCTTACACTATTTATTTATGTTTAATAACTAATTACAAATATAATAATCCAGCCTGATGAAGAGCAGCAGGAAAGGCAGTAACTGACCAGCAGAAGGTGGTGGTCTAAAATGACGTGGATTTTTAGCGGGTGGTTGAACAGCATGTGCTCCTTCGGTGATGGTTTCCTGCTTTTCACCTCTGAAGCTCTTTTCAAAGCACTAATAAAGCAAACAAATGTATTATTATCAGCCACACAGAGAGTAGCCAATTTATGAAAAATTGTTTCCAGTACCTGGACAGTCTCGCTGTCTGAAGGATGCACAATCACGTTCACCTCCATAAGGTATCTAGTAGGATAACGGGCACTAAATGCATGAATCTCACTTAACAAAAGTGTGGAGACAAGACTTCTGGGAAAGCCAAGGTTCCCTGTGCCAATGGCTGGAAAAGAAATCGAAGGCATTTTTTGGTTCTCTGCTTTTCTGAGGCAGTTTTGTATGATTTGTTTTAAAACCTAGGAGAAAACATACAAATCTAATTATTTCATACATTGCAATACTGTATATTGAATAAAAAAGTCAATGAATATGTAGAATGTGCAGAATATTTACAAAGTTTGCAGTTACCTCCACTTCTGATCTACCCCCTTTATTCCAAAATGGACAAACAGTATGGAAGACCTTTTTACATTTTAACTTATAGCCATTAGTAACCACTATGTCTCTATAGCTCAGATTGGAATCGCCAAGTGCTTTGAGGTTTTGAGACCGAGTTTCAGCCTGGAGTTGAGGACCAGCAGCCTCGAGAAGTGCTTTGGAGACAGCACCTTTACTGAGATCCAGGTCTTCTGAGATAGTATTGACAATTACATCAGACTGTAAGACAAACACCAAAGATAAATGGTGCATTAAGATTTATCTCTAGAATATACATTTTAAAATATAGATTTTAAACAAAATATATATATATATTTTTTTTAGGTAATAAGCAATAATTTTATAAATAAATGGTAACTTACACATGCATCCTGAATATTCCCCTTCCTAAGTATGATTTTCAGTCCTTCTACTGTGGTTTGAGCTTGAAGAAACACCAATCCTGACCTTCTCACGTCCTGAAATTGGCTTTTAGATTGTGGGTTTGAGTTATATCCTCTTCGGGGTTCAAAATCCTCATATTTATTACCTCTTGCCCCGGTGCCTCGATGTCTACCAGTACCTTGTCCATGATTTCCCTGACCTCGGTTCTGAATATAGTGACCACTACCATGGCCCATTTGCTGTGGAAAGGACATTCTGGGGTTGAAATAATTAAACTCCTTTCCAACAGCCTGAGCCATGGCATTGACAGTTTTGGGATTATTGTCCACCAAATAGATCTCTTTTAGTGTGTTTATACCACCTGGGGCTTCAACATACGCATGCAATTCTCGTGCAATTGTCTCAGCGCATATGTCAAGAGGAAAGCCAAATATCCCTGAGCTGATGGCAGGGACTGCAATGGAGGAACACCTCTTAAGAACAGCTTCCTGCAGACTTTCCCTTACAGCCTGTCTCAGTTTCTTCACAGCGGTTAACCTGTCATTGTTATTAAATCGTGGGCCTACAGCATGCACTACATATTTACATGGCAATTGACCTGCGTCTGTTGTAATAGCATTCCCAGGTTGCAGTTTCCCACATTTAGCCACATACTGATCACTTATTTGTTGTAAAGATGGACCTGCAGCATTCAGAAGTGCTAATGCTAAACCACCAATGTGCTTCAAGTCCTCATTGGCAGCATTGACCACAGCATCTACTTTGAACTGACAGATATCAGACTCCAGGACTTTGATGACAATACCACCAGGAATCTGAACCTCACAGTATAGCTTTCCAAAACCATCCATTCCACCATCATCATAACTCTCCTCATCATCATCCTTCATAGAAGCATCCTCAAGAACAACCACAAACCTTTGATGCTTTATCATCATCATGATTATGCTGACCTGTTCCTGGAAATACTTTTTGGCTCCTGCTTTTCTAATAATCAAACTATCAGTGTGGAGACAACCTGCAATTTTCTGAAAAGATTTTACTACTGGCTGAACATTAATACGTTCTCCAGAGATGCGAATCAGGGGCCTTGTGTCAAAATGTATGTCCATTTCATCACCTTTTAGAAACTTCTGCCAAACCTCTGCCATCTTTTCTCTGATGAATTTCACCACAGCATAAGACTTGACACGAACGGTCTCTTCGATTCTTGAGTGTTTATCAATAAATTGTTCCAAACTCTTACTGACCTCTCTAACTGGTTCCTGAAAGCCACAAACCATAACTTTGTTCATTAAATATTTCATGAGCACAGTTTTCTTCCTGGAGGAGTTGTATGTCTCATAGAGCTGATTACTGAGAGCCTTCCATTCAGGCTTTTCAAGCAAACGTAGATCTTCTACAGAAAGGCTCTGTAATGTCAGCATCATTTCAAGCCTCTTCTCAGCCTCTGCCAGTGCTTTGTCTGTACATGCAGTCAAAACAGTATTCCCATTTTCAATTCTATAGACTGCGTTAATTCCCTTGGATATGAACAGATCCACAGACATTTCCTCACAGTTCACTGATCTCAAGAACTCCAGTAATAAAGGGTCCTTTTGTAGGGCCTTTTCTTTCTTCCTTAATTGACTCTCCAACACAACATTTTTTATGTCCATAATTTCTGCATGAAGACCAGTTAATGTTAACTGATTGGTGTTTTTATTGTACATCAGCTCCAGTTGTGGATATTTGGCTGAAGCCATGTTTTGCAGTCCCTCATGTTGAAGTAAGAGGAATATTTCATGGGGCATATTGATGATTTCAGAGGTCTTGTTTATTTCCCTTTCTATTTGATTCGATGCACTCTTTAAACAGTTCTCCAATATCGGTTTTAGCATGTTAATATCTTTAGCCATTCCTGCAAGAGTCAGACATCCCGTTGAAATATCCACCTCCAGGACAGCTTTATCTTTTACAACTGATCGGATGTCCTTCTCTACCGCAGTCCAGACTGAACGGGTCACTGCATGCTCAAAAACACCAAAGCTGGATAGGATGTTTTTGAAAGCATCCATTGTGTTTTCCTGCCAGTTGTCTATGTGCATTTTGGTTATACCCTTTTTTCTCAGCAGGGCAGGAAGGGGACTGAACTGGACTTCAGGCTTGTCCACATTTACCTGGCAGCTGTGTAAGCTCATCTGATTGCAGATGGAAAAGATTTGTCCCTTCTTTTCGAGGAATTCTCTAATGGCAGGATGGATCTTATATGTAAATGGTTTGGGCAGTGTCCACGTTGGTCTGTCTTTGCCATACAAGGCAGAACGCAAAGAATGGTAATATGGATATATATTAACCCGATTGTTGCAAGTAAAGTATTCTTTTCTCAGGACTTTATGAACATCTGAAAATAATGATAAAAGAGATTCAAACATCAGAAATCGAGAAATGTGATGACAGAGATTTCACATCGAGATTTTACTATAATTTTCACATACAACAGTCTCTAGAGTTTACAGTAAATTGTGCTAAAAAAGGGATAAAAACATTTTGCAATCAGAGGAGAATGACAAAGATTGTTTCAAGTTAGGCTTTGCTAATTCTATGATACAGCAAGGGTACATCAACTCAAAAAGCTCTTTCCAACAATGCTAAACAGAAAAGCATCTCAGCACAAGCTGACACTTGAGCTAGACATGTTACACCAACAGAAGATCATGCAAATGAGGAAACAGGTTCACTAAACTGGACTGTTGTCCAGATGTCTAGTTGACAGATATCCAGTGGGATGGTCATTTTGCTCGTTTGGCTCCAGACCATATGGCAGTGACATTTATTCAAAAACACAACCTATCAACCCATTCTGCAGTTTGATGTGGACATAATTTGCGACTCCTGATCTGTATTCGCATGATCAGTCACGTGCTGCTGCAACATGGTTGGCTGTGTATGAATGTGTTCCACAAACAGTTGTATAAATTACAATCAAAATGATTTACCTGGTTGATCACAAAAGGTGACGATAGCAGCACGTTCATCTGGTATTGCCTTGATTCTTTCCACTGATCCCACATGCTTTTCAAAGAGAAGTTCCAGAAGGTCGTCAGAGCAATTAGCAGGCAGGTTTTCCACCTTAAAACTGCTTGTGTTCTCCAAACGGCGGGCTTTGAGACCATACTCCTGGAACTTTTTTTTAGTCTTGCATGCTGTAAGAAAGTTCTCTACAGCTGTAAAAAGAAAACAAAACGATCTATAAATTCAATCTGTCTTTTCCTTTTTCCCTGTACCAAAAGCTTTAAGTTAAGGACATACTGTAGACGTCATTGAAGGTCACAACAGCAGCGTTTGATTCTGGAATTAACTCTAAGGAACATTCATCTTCAGAACAACTGCCAATACTGTCTACTAAAAGCATAAGGTACTCTTTGCTCAAGTTTTCTGACACATTTTCCAGGACTGCAGCACAGGACCATGATGTGTCTTCCAAACCCTCATTGCCTTTAGTCTGACTTGCATTAAGACCAGCTGTAGGGGATAAAATACAGACAAGAAGATCATGTGCAGAAGTCAATCCAAAAGCAAGTAATTTAAATGAGAATGTAAATGAGGTATATATTTTTTTTTAAAACACAATAAACACTTCCTCACCTGTTCGCAGAGCTGCAGCTGACACATCACTTCCAGTTTTAGCCTATAAAAACCATGAGCATATTAACTAATCAAGACAAAGTCCAGGTTGTTTTACAGCATTGTTGAAAACAGGTTCATAGTCATACAATATCCAGTTTCTGAGTGCTTGTGTAGTTCCACACCCTACAACCTGGTGGAAGTGGAGCTGTTTTTGCTCTAGAAGTGTTTCATGTATACAAAATTTACACATACAGTGGTGTGAAAAAGTCCTGATTTCTTATTTTTTTGCATGTTTGTCACTCATTTAAATGTTTTAGATCATCAAACTAATTAAAATATTAGTAAAAGATAACACAAGTGAACACGACATGCAGTTTTTAAATGAAGATTTTTATTATTGAGGGAAAACAAAATCCAAAACTGCCCCCTAAACCTAATAACTGGTTGGGCCACCCTTAGCAGCGACAACTGTAATCAAGCAATTGCGATAACTTGCAATGAGTCTGTTACAGTGCTGTGGAGGAATTTTGGTCCATACATCAATGCAGAATTGTTTTTCGAGCATGAACCACATTTTTAAAGTCATGCCACAGCATTTCAATAAGATTCAGGTCAGGACTTTGACTAGGCCACTCCAAAGTTTTCATTTACTTTTTCTTCAGCCATTCAGAGGTGGACTTGCTGGTGTGTTTTGGATCATTGTCCTGCTGCAGAACCCAAGTTCGCTTCAGCTTAAGGTCACAAGCAGATGGCTGGACATTCTCCTTCAGGATTTTTTGGTAAACAGCAGAATTCATGGTTCCATTTATCACAGCAAGTCTTCCAGGTCCTGAAGCAGCAAAACAGCCACAGACCATCACACTACCACCACCATATTTTACTGTTGGTATGATGTTCTTTTTCTGAAATGCGGTGTTACTTTTACACACACCTTCCAAAAAGTTAAACTTTTGTCTCGTCAGTCCAGAGAGTATTTTCCCAAAAGTCTTGGTGATCATCAAGATGTTTTCCAGCAAAACTGAGACGAGCCTTTATGTTCTTTTTGCTCAGCAGCGGTTTTCGTCTTGGAACTCTGCCATGTAGACCATTTTTGCCCAGTCTCTTTCTTATGGTGGAATCATGAACACTTTACTTAACTGAGGCAAGTGAGGCCTGCAGTTCTTTGGATGTTGTTGTGGGGTTTTTTGTGACCTCTTGGATGAGTCGTCACTGTGCTCTTGGGGTAATTTTGGTCAGCCGGCCACTCCAGGAAAGGTTCTCCACTATTCCATGTTTTTGCCTATTTGTGAATAATCTGGCTCTCACTGTGGTTCGCTGGAGTCCCAAAGCTTTAGAAATGGTTTTATAACCTTTTCTAGACTGATATATCTCAATTACTTTCTTTCTCATTTGTTTCTGAATTTCTTTGGATCTCGCCATGATGTCTAGCTTTTGAGGATCTTTCGGTCTACCTTACTTTGTCAGGCAGGTCCTATTTAAGAGATTTCTTGATTATGAACAGGTGTGGCAGTAATCAGGCCAGTGTGTGGCTGGGGAAATTTAACCCAAGTATGATAAACCACAGTTTTAACAAACTTTTTCACACAGGGTCATGTAGTTTTGGATTTTGTTTTCCATCAATAATAAAAACCTTCATTTAAAAACTGCATTTGTGTTAACTTGTGTTATCTTTGACTAATATTTAAATTAGTTTCATAATCTGAAACATGAAAGTGTAACAAACATGCAAATAAATAAGACATCAGGACACTTTTTCACACCACATGACATTAGGTCTAGAAATACAAATATACAAACATCTAAATACATCAAAAATCTAGTAATCAAACATTGAATACTTTAATGCGGTAAGCAAATGTAAAAAAAAAAAATTATCTAATCTATTAATAAGGCATAAAAAAACTTCATAAACCCGAATGGGCCACTTACAGAGTGTTGTGGTTTTTCCTCTGGACGATTTTCTGGTTCACTGGATGGTTTGGACACCTTCAGTTTCACCACATGGTTCTCGACGGGTACTGAGTGCTCAGCTTTAGCCAGAACTTGGTCCCGGACTGAAACGCATGTGAACCGATCATCAGAAAGAAAATGCATATTTGTGATAACTGAGTGCGTTTCTGTCTGGATTACTGAAACTAATTATAGCAAAAATCCATGTGTTGAAATCATTCCTACAACCATGAATCCGCATTTTCAGCCTTTACTATATAATTATTGTTGATATTTCTCTCCATTCTCAGGTTTGTTTGGTTCTGTTTGATTTTTATTCCACTGGGATTTTTGCTTAAACTCAACAAAACTAAAACTTTAACGCAAACATGATCATCTCCAATAAACTCCAACACACTGCTCAGGGAACTTGTAAAAGTAGTTTTAAGTTGTTTTGAACTAACCTTCTTCTTGTTTAAAGAGGACTGTACAGCTCCGATCGGTCCATCTTTCGATGACGCAGTCTCCCCCCTGAGATTTCCTTCTGTTCTGGAAATAAATATGAACTCTTTTTTGAACATTTTGAAAGTTTACAGATGACCAATCTCCCTCCACGAGCAGAGGATAAATATATTCATCCATAGTCCTCGTGGAGCCCTGTACCGAACGTAGAGAAAGTTCACGGACAAGTCCAGGACAAGGAAGCGCTGTGTGTGTGTGTGTGTGTGTGTGTGTGTGTGTGTGCGCGCGCGCGCGCTCCAGTTTAAAGTTTCGCTTTCGTTTCGTTTCTCAGCGTAGCTTTGTTTTTTCCAGAAAATGAAAGGGAGTGTCAGGTACTAAATCAATCCGATAAAAACCAAGTTTATCTGAGTTCAGTATACTCATTATAATCATTGAAAGCTACCAGTTTATATATATATATATATATATATATATATATATATATATATATATATATATATATATATATACACCCTTATATTTCTTTCTAAAAACACCTAATCTTTTTAAGGTCAATAAAAAATGATTAGTGACTTTGAAAAGGATTAAAAAGAACAAAACAAATTAACCTTGAATATATTCATATTTAAAAAATAAAAATCCCATCAAACTCCTTTTCCATGAATAACCTTTTTTTCCTCAAGCCGAAGAGACATTGGCTACGCCCACATGAATCTGATATCTCTAATAGAAAACCCCACCAGATGGCGCCAAAAAGACATAAACCTGTTTACGCAACTTGAAATATTTAAAATCAATATAAAACAAAAAGTCACACACATTCAACAGTGCTAGAATATTAATTGTGATATAGTATATGTAAATATGCATTCAATGATTTTTGTTACATTTGGATATTGGGTGTTTTTATATTTAATAATGACATTTCATATAAAATTCCCCGCAAAAAATTCCACTGTGTACGTTTATACCGTAATAAAAAATACACTGCAATAAAGATAATGAGCCACAAGATGGCGTAACTTGAACTAACAAACTTGAATCAGGAACATAAAAATCACATTTATTGAAATCTCTAAACTCTGATTTGTGCTATGACTGTGTGCTTTAAGAGCAAAAAAATTCCCAATTACCGATGTGGGAAAAAAAATGCAACCAATAAGGTGATCAGCTTTCATTATATATATTAAAATTACATTTTGATTTTAAATTGAAATTAGTTTAGAGTTTAATTGGATTCATGAAGTAAATTGCAATTTCCACAGGACATTCCTCCAATCATTCACTGTCCAAGTTTTGTTTGTTTTTACCTTTTACCTAATTTGTTGCATATAACTTTTGCTGTCCAGAAGAACTGCTTTATCGCAGTAATCAATAATAACAAAACACATTATTCGGGCCACAGGACAGAAGGGAAAATCAATTGATAGCCATGTGAGAAGATCACGGATCTGGAAGAAAGAAAAAAAAGGAATGTCTGATAAGCTTGGAAAGAGTTCCTGCTGAAGCATCGTTTCCATTTTCTAAAACACTTTTTATCCAGAGGGAAGAATAATTACGCCCAGTCAAGGGTGAAGGGCCAAGAGGTGACAGGATAAGCAGATGAAGGATGCTATTTCACAGCTTGCTGTTTTTCACAGGATTAAACACTGATCCTCCTGTGCTTCATGATCACCGAGACCCTGGAGGAGTGAAGGAGGAGAGAGCGTTTATACAGAATATAAAAGTAGATGTGGAAATCCAGATTATCCGGAATGAGAATTAAAAAAAATAAAGTTTAATAAGTATATTTCTGCAATGGAACTAGCTGTGGAGAGAGAGAGAGAGAGAGAGAGAGAGAGAGAGAGAGAGAGAGAGAGAGAGAGAGAGAGAGAGAGAGAGAGAGAGAGAGAGAGAGAGAGCCCTGGAGAGAAGCAGCAAAGCAATATCCTTTTTTCTGCTGAGCTGGCTCACAGCTAAATTGCTTTTCTTCCTCTGTCCTCTCAACCCTGACTGTCAGTTCTTTGTCTTCTCCCTTCTTTTTCTTCTCTCTCACTCTTTCTCTTGTTTATATTTTTTCTGGTTCTCTCTGCATTCAGAGACTCCAGGGCTTTATTTGTATTTTTATTTCTTTTTACTTCTGGTTCAATTTTACACACACCAGGGAGAGAGGGAGCAAGAGAAACAGAGAAACAGACCAAGACAGAGAAAATAAAAAGACACTGGCAAAAAAAGAAACAAAAAAGTACAAGAAAAAAGAGAAATATTGAGCAGAGATAAAAGAACAGGAAAAAAAGAATCATGGCAGAGAGAAAGAAAAGGACAAAATATTAAGAAAAATAAAGAGAAGGATTATTCAAGCAAAAGAGAAAAGACGGGGAAAATGTTGAATAAAGGAAGAGTGAGTCTATATGAAAGATAGAGTGAGCGAAAGAAAAAAGGTAAAGAGAAGGGAAAACGCTTGGGTGACAGAAAGCTGTAAGAACATTAAAAGGAAGAGAGAGAGAGAGAGAGAGAGAGAGAGAGAGAAGAGAGAGAGAGAGAGAGAGAGAGAGAGAGAAAGAAAGAAAGATAAATACAGAATAAACAGTATGGAAAATAAAGGGAAACAAGAAATAAAGGAAAAATTGGGAGAGATTAAGAGAGAAAGAGAAATAAATTATTACTTCTCTCTCTCTCTTTCTTCTCTCTCTCTCTCTCTCTCTCTCTCTCTCTCTCTCTCTCTCTCTCTCTCTCCTCTAGAATGAGATTTTTTTGTTGCTCTTCCAATTACTCTGTGCCTGTAAGAGGAACTCAATAAATGGTTATTGTGCAGTTTAATAGCTGCACAGAACACATGCACCGACTTCAGCTATTAAAGTCTAATAAAAATACACACGTACACGCGTCCCATACAGTATATTACATCAGCGATGCATAGCCTAGATACATAACATAATTATGCAAATTATTGGCATTCAGATAATAAGAAGATTTTTTCGAAAATTTGTATTTTGCTGAGAAAGTAAAAATGTCCTTGTTTTTGTGTCCATTTCTCAAACCACTGAAGAACATTGTCTTCTGCTGGAGCCACTGAAGAACATTGTCTTCTACTGGAGCCATAAGAAGTGTTGTGTTGCTCTTTTCAGGACCCAGGATTCTTAATGAGGACTTTGTACTATGGCTAACAATTGCCTCCAGGGTTTTAATAAAACTTTTTTATATGTGTTTTACTTCTGTGAATCAATTTTACCATTATGTTGGATCTAAGGAATAAAGAAGAATACCATCAGTCTAAAATTCTTTTGAAAGGTAAAATTGTTAGAAAGCAATTTATTAAGGAGACATGCTAATTTAGGAATCTCAGGAAGGGGCATGCCTTTTGAAGTTATTTAGTGACTGTTAGAGACTAATCTGTTTGGACATTGAGTGAAATTTTGTCCACCACCTCAGTCCCAGAACAGAGAAGAAGGTGGGCAGGGGTTTAGGATCAGAGGGAGCATGGTGCGGTGATAGAGAGTGGAGAGAGTGTACCCCATATACCCCATATACTGTAGTTTGATTATATTGTTTAGAGCTACATAGTTATCAATCAAATTTATTATAAATGCTTTAGTTGTTAACAATTACACACACACACACACACACACACACACACACACACACACACACAGGGTGTTTATCTATTTTCTATTCCTGGAACTCATAACTGCAGTCTGCAGTTACCCTTTCATACACTCATTTCTATTCCCTTTCCTCTTATCTTTAGGTTCTCCTGGCCAGAGTCAGAGTGGATCTGGAAACTCTATCCTAGGAATGCAATTTGGATGAAGAAAACCAGAGAACTAAGGGAGAACTGCAGCTTCTCGTGACTTTTTTAAAATAAAATATTTTTTAAAAGCCTTTAATAAATACACAAAGAAGTACTTTTTAAGTATTTTTTTTTTTAAGGACAGGACCTGCATGTGAACTGCACATAGGATTTTGGTTTAAAAAAGAAGAGCAAAATGCAAAGATGAAGGAAACGCTGCCTTTAATATTTTATAGCAGAGAAGCTGCTGGAGAGCTGCAACAGACTGCAGATGGAGAGGAAGCTGCCAAGCTTGGATCAGTGTGTCCGTGTTTGTGTGTGTGTGTGTGTGTGTGTGTGTGTGTGTGTGTGTGTGTGTGTGTGTGTGTGTGTGTGTGTGTGTGTGTTTTATCAATCTGATTGTGTGGCTTTGTCTGATGTTATTTTGTAAAGGATGATGTAATGCCAGAGAAGGATGAGTACAGCAGTGGTGTGTTTATTGGCTTGTGGTCATGTGATGCATCAGACTCGTTTTATCAGTGAAAAGATCAGTATAAATCTGAAATCATTTGGACAGATAATGTGTATTATTTATGTACCCAAAAGTATACACATCTAGGGGTTGTGTATCAAGACTGAGTTCCTGCAGGACACCACAATAGACTTACATAGGGCTTTTACTTTCAAGCAGAGTCAATCAGGAAAGTCCCTTACAATCCTTATGAGTGGTTTTGAAACTTTATTTGGTCAAAATAGGCGTCTTCATATTGAAAATGTGTTGACTTCACTGGCGGGCAGAATCACTGACTTACGTTTTAATATATTTTAGTCCATGAATATGTATTGAATAGAAATAGTCTATTCTCTTCATTTAATTGCATTTCTCTCGGGTGTGCTGCTACAAGGAGTGCACACACATACACTGGAGTTTCTATCAGATTTCAGCCATCACATTACATGTTGCCGAAGTAAAGGTATCTGTTGTAAGTCCTTCAGAAATCACCACTGTGAGCCCCTGGTAGAGTAAAATACATGAGATTGAAACTGTTGTTTAACCAATTACATTTTCCATTTGGAATCACTGGGACCATCTAGAAGGCACCGATAGCATCGCCATTTTCAAGTACTTTGATTGGATGGTCAGAGAGTGCACTAGTCAGAGCTCACAAACTGCATCTGTAGCAAACTGCACAAGCTCAAATATATATTTATGTGGTTTTAATGGCTGTTTTTGGCTGTGACTAACAGAATAGAAGAAATTGATTTGGTTGCAGATATACTTACTAGGATATTTAGAAGACAGATATTTACAAAAAAAAGCTGGACATCGTGAGGAAAGTGAGGAAAATAGTTGTTAAGAATTTTAATAAATCATTTATACTTTTGCGATTTCTTTTCCATAGAATTTGCACAAAAATACACAATTTGCTTTAGTGTCAATTCCCAGGAAAACCGCAATGCATGGGAAAAAAAATGCAACAAAAAATGCATGGAAAACCCAGGGTCATTTTATAAGGTTAATATTGATGCTTCTGCTAGAGATGATGTATGTGGGCAGTGCAGCTGTGGCTGCAGTGAAAAGAGACTTGTTAAATTGTCTTAAGTGGGTTTCTTGCTTTAGTAACGGCGTTCTTCCTGAGATACGTGTTTGTTATGCAGTGCTCTGTTATACTGTGTTCTGTATAACAATGATGGTTTCTATATCTTTGGTGTCATAATGATGATATTAAGAGGTGGACTGATTCAGGTAGGACACCACTGACGTTCTAGGTGTAAAAAGATCTGCACTGGTTAAATCCAGAGAACAGCCCCGCCCAAATTGTCAACTCACCAGCCATACCCTTATTTATTTTCTAATAACTCCGAAAATATACATTTACCATAAAGAGATCAATATCAACTAAATGTAAACAAATAGCAGAAAATAATTCCTTAAAATAATTAGCAAAGGAGGAAACTGTCACAAAATGTCATTAAAATGTCAGTATTTTCGCAGTCTATAACATGAAAGTGGGCGGAGTCGACATTTTTACTGTAACCAACCACTAGAGGCCGGCAGAAACACGTATTGACTTTGTTATATGACGACCATTCCTTTATATTATAATCAGTAATCTTGGTAAATTGCGGTGAGGAAATACAAGCAAAATAAAAATAATAACTGTGCAAAAAGGATAAATATTTGTATAAAAAGTCCTGTGCATGCAATGTAGCTGAGGTTGAGCAAGGTGACTGTAAGAGACAAAATGTGCCTGTGCTGGTGTTCCTATAGTTTACTTATCTGTCTACTGTTTTCCAATGCTTTTAGGGTAGACACAACTAGGCCATGCCTACATCTGGTAGGGTCAGATAGGTTCATTTGGGTACAGCTTAAGTTTAAACTGTAGTCAGATTTGCTTGGTTGTTATGGTGATAAAACGTGTACATGAACAATCATGGTTCCCCCCCCGGGGCGGACGTGTTTCACTCCACTGAAGCTAAACTAAACTACAGTGAGACATACAGTGCAGACAAACGTTAGCTATCTAGTCACTTACCTAGCCATCTAGTTACATAGATAGCAATGCTAAACTTTTCCGTGCTCACAATCATTATCTTTGTGAGGACTGATGTTATTTGATAAATTTATTGAATTAAAATGTGTTTTGCAGTCAGCGTTATACCCTGAACATATTATGCTGATTGTATGATAATTGGTACACTTTCATACTGCTATTATATACCAATAATGAATATTTTTGTTATTAGTTATAAGATATATATTTTATTTATGTTTTATATTTCCATGTGTCTATTTTAGAGTGATGCCTTTTGCCCTGTAGGAGGTTAAACGGTACATTAGAGGGTTGTGTACTGCAGTGCAGAACCTGCACGTGCTTGTGTGCGTGTGTGCGTGTGTGTGTGTGTGTGTGTGTGTGTGTGTGTGTGTGTGTGTGTGTGTGTGGGTGGGTGTATGCATGCGCTATCCTGCAGTGCGTGTGCATTTCACAGACTATAAATCCAGCCCCTGCTGCACCATCGTCATTTCTCACTGGGAGAAATAAAAGCCAAAGACTGTTGTTTAACTACTCTGTCATGTCTACATGTTGGATAACTGCTGGCTAAGCTGGCTAACCTCACACCTTCCCTATGATTATGTTCAACCAAAACATTTACTCTCTCTATTACTTGATTTGATGCTGTAATGCTGCGCTGTTAATCATACTGTCAAAACATTTTTCTGTATGAAACAATGCAGCTGGCAGACGGAGCTCCATCGCCATACAGTGCATACAGAAAGTCATCACAGTGCTTCACTTTTTCCACATTTTGTTATGTTATAGCCTTATTACAAAACCGATTAAATGTATTATTTTCCTCAAAATTCCACAAACAATACCCTATAATCACAATGTGAAAGAAGTTTTGTTTGGAATCTTTGCAAATGTATTAAAAATAAAACATAAAAAATAACGTACATAAGTATTCACAGCCTTTGGCATGACACTCAAAATTGAGCTCAGGTGCATCCTGTTTCCACTGATCATCTTTGAGATGTTTCTACAACTTTATTCGAGTCTACCTGTGGTAAATTCAGTTGATTGGACATAATTTGGAAAGGCATCCACCTGTCTATATGAGGTCCCACAGTTTACAGTGCATGTCACAGCACAAACTAAGCAATGAAGTCTAAGGAATAGTGTGTAGGCCTCCGAGACAAGATTGTATCATGGGATAGATCTGGGGAAGAGTACATAAACAATTCTGCAGCATTGAAGGTCCCAGTGAGCACAGTGGCCTCCAGCATCCATAAATGGAAAAGTTTGGAACCACCAGGACTCTTCCTAGAGCAGAACACCCAGCCAAACTGAGCGATCTTGGGAAAAGGGCTTTAGTCAGGGAGGTGACCAAGAACCTGATGGTCACTCTAAAAAAGCTCTAGCATTTCTTTGTGGAGAGAGGGTAACTTTTCAGAAGAACAACTATCTCTGCAGCACTCCACCAATCAGGCCTGTATGGAAGAGTGGACAGAAACAAAGATTGAACTCTTTGGCCCGAATGCCAAGTGTCATGTCTGGAGGAAACCAGGCACCGCTCATCACCTGGCAAATACCATCTCTACAGTGAAGCATTCAGGGTAGAGAAAAAGATGAATGTACAGAGACATCATTAATGACCTCAGACTCTGGACCCCAGACTATGGTGACGGTTCATCTTTTACCAGGACAACAACCCTAATTACACAGCCGAGATAACAAAGGACTGGCTACATGACCAATATGTGAATGTCCTTGAGTGTCCCAGCCAGAGCTCAGACTTGATTGAACATTTCTGGAGAAACCTGAAAATGGCTATGCATTGACGCTCCCCATCCACCCTTTTGGAGCTTGAAAGGTTCTGCAAACAAGAATGGGAGAAACTCCCCAAAAATACGACTAGGTGCTTCAGCAAAGTATTGAGCGAAGGCTTTGAATACTTATGTGCATGTGATTTTTTGTTTCGTTTTTTATATTTAATATATTTGCAAAGACTTTAAACACACTTCTTTCATTTTGTCAATATGGGTTATTGTTTGTAGAATTGTGAGAAAAATAATAAAATTAATCCATTTTGGAATAAGGCTGTAACATACCAAAATGTGAAAAAACTGAAGCGCTGTGAATATTTTCCGGATTCACTGTAAAGCCTAGCGGGAAGTGTCAAGTTTGTCATAATTCCACCACTTTACACATCTTGGTGTTTCTAATGAAATCAATGCAAGCAATGCAAGCTTATCTTTAGGAGCTTATTCATTTTCTATAACAGTAGCTTAGACAGTAGTGCAGACTTTCATTAAACATACATTATCGTCTCTATGGCAGCACTAAGACTTGAGTGTTATAGCTGTGATTATGTCAGTGAGAACAGGAAGTGTTCTGTTTATATAATATATGTAAATAAACTCTGGGGTGGTAACAAATTTCGCTTATTAACTATTGTTTTTAAGCAAAAGCACAACACACATAATCTATTAGAGGTAAATGTCATTAGGCTTTATTTACCAAAATGAAATAAAAAATTGTGTGACATGTGACCAACAAATTGACTGAAATATTTATGAGTAAAACAATTGGTGTGAATATGTGCGATCTGCGGTTTGCTAGCGTCCATGTGTGTGTGTGTGTGTGTGTGTGTGTGTGTGTGTGTGTGTGTGTGTGTGTGTTGGTGTGTGTGTGTGTGTTTGCTCTCAATCGGAACTAGAATAACAAAGATTCCACTCAGATTGCTTTCTGCATAATTAGGATTTATCGAGGTGAGTGCCTCAAACTAATTTTCAGGCAATCAGCTCTGATCTCTTTGCTGGCAATTCACACAGGCGAGTCCAATTTCTGATAAACTCGTACCATTAAATATCCATTAACATTTTCCTCTATCATAAATTCAGTCCATTTTGGACAGAGCGCTTTACTGGAATGCAGTCACACAAATAAACGAGCAGAAAAGCTCAAATGAGGCAGGAATTTCAGCATGGGGATTGTGGAACATCACCGGAAAGCAGCTGCATTATATGACACACACACACACACACACACACACACACACACACAGTTCCTGACCTGACTAAACACACCTGTCTGGTGTCACTCATCCCCGATGTATTTGCCTGTCAGTGAACCCTTTCAGATCTGCATTAATGTCTACACATGCTGAAGACAGATGCCATCATCCACATACACCTAGAGTCCCTGAGTTCCTCCTGTCATTCTGAAAACACTTGGCTTCACTGTCACTTTATGAACAGAGATGATAAGTGCAGCTGAGAGCTAGATATGTCTCCAAGCTGAAAAATAAGGATGTCAACTGACATGAAATCCAAGACTTCTTGTAACATCTATGTTTATATTGCTTTTATACTACAGGATAATTATTTTAGGCACCAGTTGGGAGAAATGTTGGACTTTCTGATCTTTGGATGGGATGTTCAGGGTGGGATATCTCTCTGTAATCACCTGAAACTAAGACTGGACCAAATAGAAGTCAGTCTCAGGGTTGACCACTCATTTTTTCTATACAATTTCACTTGCCTGTTCTAACAGTCTCTTGGTGATGCTGTAACACTTGACTTAACATCATAATTCACTTTAAGCTTTAGCCACAGCACGTCATTCGTCGCTTTTTGAAAACAACCAGACATTCCAATTTTAATGAATAAGTATAGGCTGATCATCATCCCTGCAAAAATGTTTTTTTTTTTGTATTTGTATTACGTCAAAATGTTGAAGGGGTTTTTTTTGTTAGTTTTTTGCTGTCCCTCTGTCCATGCAATGATTGAATGCTTGTTGGATTTATATGGAGAATTTATATCATCACAACCAGCAGGTGAACAGACTCCAAAAAAAAATAAAATAAATAAAATAAACTGGGTCAAGGGCACAGCAAGGTCAGGTGTCTGCTGCTCTTAAATTGCCTACTTCACATTTAAAGTACATCTCAGGGATATTTCAGGCAAACAGATTTTTCCAAAGTAAGTATAATCTTGATGGTGGTACTATTAAGTCGAATTCTTCTAAAAAAAAAAACCTGTTCATAAGCACTATGCGCTGTGTGTGTGTGTGTGTGTGTGTGTGTGTGTGTGTGTGTGTGTGTGTGTGTGTGTGTGTGTGTGTGTGTGTGTGTGTGTGTGTGTGTGGTGTGTGTGGGTGTGTGTGGGTGTGTGTGTGTGTTTGTGTGCCCCAACCTCATAAGACATTTCCCACAACATGTTAAATATAAATTATTTTATTTCAATGATGTCTAACCATATATGTAAATACACTTTCTCTATCTCTCTTCTCTATCTCTCTCTCTCAACACATGGCTATATTCAAGCAGGATTTAGGAGATTCTTTATTCAATAAAATACCTTGGCGTCTACATCTACACATCACATCTACAGTTTTTCTTTCTGCTACTGTCTAACTTTTCTTGCTTAAATTGGATTTTAGGCCAGAAATTGTTACATTAAACATACTTAATACAGATACAAGTGTTGTCAAGATAACTGACCAGCTATATATGTTTGTTTATCCCCTGTTAGCACAAAGTAAGAGGCACACAATTGTATTGAATGTCTTTGGAGTAGCAGTAGCATTGCATTTTCCCTTCATTAGAAGACCCCAAATTGTTCCAGCATGACAATGCCCTTGTGCACAAATCAAGCTCTATTAAGATGTGCTTTACATGGGTTGGAGTGGAAGATCTTGTGTGGCCTGCTATAGAACTCTAACCTCAAACTTACTGAACACCTTTGGGATGAGTTGGGATGCTGACTGCACTCCAGGTCTTCTCACCTCACCTACATCAGTACCGGACTTGCCCTTGTGCCCTTGTGGTTTAATGAGCACAATTCTATACAAGCACACTCCAAAATCAATTGGAACATCTTCCCAGAGAAGTGGAGGTTATCTCTTAATCATCTCATCATCTCACTATCATATCTTCATCATCACTATATCAGTTTACCATCATCATACTGGTATCTCACATCACTCATTATCTCTCGATTACCTCTCCATCATCTCTATGTCATATCATTATCTTATTAACACTATTTCACATCATTCCTCCAACATTCCACCATCATCTCACAATCTTCTCTCTGTCATCTCTCAATCAGTTTATCATCATCCCTCAATCCCCTTTATACCACCTCTCCTTCATCTCACCATCATCTTTCCTTTACCTAACCTTCATCCCTACATCATCTGTCTACTGATCTGATTTTATTTAAATAAAAATTTGCATTTTATTTTTGATGATGATGATGGGTAATCATTGGTAAAGTTACAACGCTTCTTCGCTTCTTCCCTAGAAGTCATACTTTTAAAATAGAAATTATGTTCACAGAAAAGCTCAGGGATTTTCAGAAGCCTGTTTAGATGAAAGACATCTGGAGAAGAAAGAGAACTTCAAAAGAATTCCTGGAAATACAGATCAGCTTCCTCTAAAGAAAATAATAATTTCATACATAATTTATATACTTTTCCTTTAACAGCATGATTTATTTTTTCATTTGAAACTACAGCAATTTTTCAACAGTTACATTTAGTAAAAAAGTGAAACATTATAATTCTATCCATTTATAGTACCATTTAATTGAACAAGTTAGTTCAGTGCTTTGATTAATCTCCTGTGTTTTATTTATTTTTACTTCCAAATTCAATATATTATACAACCCCGTTCCCCCTGTTCTTTAGCTACTTATCGTCTTCCTGTCTTCTTACACAGTGAACACCACAGTCTCATAAAACTTAATTTCCCTCTTGCCTCTGGTTCACTCCGGTTTTGCCTAATTACCACTTCAATTTAGCATTATTCTTGCTTTTTTTTTAGGGAGTATAAAAATGGCAGCAGCTCAGCAGACAGTCCCAAACACAAATTTCATAATCAGTGTGATCATTAAAGCCGTTCTCGTTCTCGTTCTCATTCTGCTCTTCTGAATTAGCATCCTTGAAAAAAACATTAGCCCAGTGTTTTTAATTAAAATCATCCCTCTTCTCTTTATGCTGTTTGTTTCATGCTATTAAAATAAGTAGCTTGCAATGTAGGGGGAAATATATATATGTATGTATGTGTGTGTGTGTGTGTGTGTGTGTGCGTGCGTGCGTGCGTGCGTGCGTGCGTGTGTGTGTGTGTGTGTAAGAGAGAGAGTGAGAGTGAGAGTGAGAGAAAGAGGCTGTGTGAAAAGCTGTCATGTTTTTTTTAAGATACAACACAAACACCTCTGATGCAGAGATGCAGATAGACGACATTAGTCGAACAGATCATTAATCATCATAAATCGGAGATCAGAGATCACATGTAGTCAGAAGGAACAGAAACTGTTCAATACGCAATAAAGCAAACTTTATATTGGGGGCCCCAAGCATCATTCATTCCACTATTCATAATAAAAAAAATTTATAAATAAATTTAAACAAATATAATCTCTAACCTTTGTACTTATACAAAAACAGTTATCAGTACTTTTGTATGTTTACTTAAATGTGCATATTAATTCAACTTTAACTAAGGTCAACACTAAGAAAGAAGAAAGAAAGAAAAAAATTAAAGGTATTCCAGACCAGCTCTTCCTCCTCTTATTCCTTGGCCACTTCTGTAAAACAAGTAATGTCATTAGCTAGGCTAGCTAGGCAGAATCACAATTTGTTTTGATAATGTTTTTTACATTACTTTAAAAAACTAATTTTAGCAATATTAAGATTATAATTTAATTATAAACTCACATATCTTCTTCTTCTTCTTTTGGCTTCTCCCATTAGGGGTCGCCACAGCGAAACATCAGTCTCCATACCCCACTGTTCTCTACATCTGCCTCTTTCAAACCAACTACCTGCATGTCTTCCCTCACCACATCCATAAACCTCCTCCTTGGTCTTCCTCTTTTCATCCTTTCTGGTGGCTCCATCCTCAGCATTCTCCTAGCGACATACCCCATGTCCCTCCTCTGCACATGTCCAAACCATCTCAATCTCACCTCCCTCACCTTGTCTCCAAAACGTCCTACATGCACTGTCCCTATAATAAACAAATTTCTAATCCTGTCCATCCTCATCACTCCCAACAAAAACATTAACATCTTCATCTCTGCTACCTCCAGCTTCACCTCCTGTCTTTTACTCTGCCACTGTCTCTAAACCATACAACATCGCAGGTCTCACCACAGTCCTATAAACTTTCCATTTTCCTCTCATAAACTACTCACATATACATACTGATTAACTAACATAGGACTTTTAGTAATTTGTTCAGTAATTTATTAAAAGTAATACATCAACCCTCTATTTGAGATAATGAACATTAGTTAACTTCTTTAGTTGTATATTCGGTAAATACAATTTATGTTTTGGTAAAAAATAAAATAAAAAAAAAACAGAACAGTTTATTTGAAAACTAAAAAGATTAAGTATAAAGTAAGTGATTATAATAATGTAAATATCACTAGAATTTATAAATATGTAAGATAAAACACTGGCTGCAATCAATCGGCTGCAAATAATGATCCATCTTTAAATGGATAAGTCTCCACTTATTTTAACTTCTTTTTAACTTAACTTTATTTTACTTCAACCTCCGAGGGATGCATTTATTTTGGCACCACCAGGTCAGTATGCAAAAAAGTTGGATTTTGTTCATCACAGTACAAAGACATTTCATGCATTCAGAAAGTGAGGACTCACATTTAAACTGTGATATTAACCACTTCCACCTCAGGTGAGTGACAGTTATTTATAACAAGTAGATAAAGAGCCTAGTCTTACACTGGGATTTTTAATTGGTGAACTAGTGTATAGGTTTGTTAGTGATCGAGGCCCTAAGCAATTGCCTGCTCTGCCTATAGCTAGCGCCGGTCCAGGCCACAAGCACAAAATACGTCAATTCTTTTTTTTTTTTTTTTATTACAAAATTATAAGGATTCTTTATTTGCCAAAGCTAAAATAATTTCGCCATTAGTAATCCTCACCGCTGAGA
>NC_139591.1:18894558-18930168 GCF_946808225.1 Silurus aristotelis
AAAGTCATAGAAGACAAGAGATACAGACAGAGAGACACAAAAAAGAGACTGCATGAATGAAAGAGAGAAAAAGAGAAAACACAGTGGATTATTTTAAAGGACTGTGCCAACATGGGAGCAGTGGTGGGCATGCTGACCATGCAGACCAAACAGAGACAGACCAGCAGAGGTACCACACACACACACACACACACACACACACACACACACACAGCATGATGCACGTGTGTAGAATGAAATAATGACTAGTGAATGATTAAGCAGAGAGGGTGAAGGACTGAGCAAGAGAGAGAGAGAGAGAGAGAGAGAGAGAGAGAGAGAGAGAGAGAGAGAGAGAGAGAGAGAGAGAGAGAGAGATGAATGGAGAGGGGGGGGGTAATTTTTGGCTAACCGCATGCACTCTTCATCGTTTCATCTTAAATAATCTTAAACTGCATGTGTGTGTGGGGGTGTACGTGAGTAGACGCTTTAACACTGCTCACTCCCTGGCACTCTAAACGTCCACATGCTCAGAGCCACAGTTGTCATGGTGATGGGTTTCTGAGGAGGGGCGTGATAATAATAAGCGTGGATGAAGAACATGGAACAAATACAACACACCAACACACAATACACAAATACACAAAACATACACACATACCTGCAGAGAGTCACACAACAAGTGTAAAAGCTGTACATATCAGTGTATCGATTTGTCAAATCGCATCTACATCCGGTTTAAACCTAAACATGATCACCCACAAACTGATTTAACGTGTTGAGGTTAAGGAGAGAAAGAGGAGAGAGAGAGAGAGAGAGAGAGAGAGAGAGAGAGAGAGAGAGAGAGAGAGAGAGTTCTGTTAATGGTTCAGAAAAAAAACTATTTAATTAGAGTTTTATTAGAAACTCATATCACAGATAACTTATCATAACTGGGTTTACATTGAAGCTGCAGTCAGTGATGTTTGAACTCTTTGACCCTATTGTACGAGAGTGCGTATATGTATCTATACACTTGTTTTTTTTTTTAAGAAAACATCTAAACAAACTTAATATCTGTTTGCTTTTACATGAATGTCATTCAGTATGTATGTTTTCTTGCCAAAAGAGGAAAGTAGTGGGTGGAGCCAAGTAAAGGCATGTGTTGTGAGGTATTAAACTTATACCAAATAGATTTTCCCCAATGATTACAATTATTTCATTTTAATTCTTAAAAGAACGAAATATCATATTGTTTACCTCAATTATGGTCACGTTTAATGTAACTATAAACAGGTAAAAAATAATATTTTGACATTTATAGACAAAAAATAAGAAAGAGAAACCGCAAAAGACACGCAAACGCCTCAGTGATGATTGACACACTAGAGATTCATTCCTTCACCATATCAGTGACTTCCGACTGTGATGACAATTTGGCATGTGAATGAGCCGTTTTTAATGGAACAAGAACGCATTTAAATGAAAGCCTTAATATAATCCTGTAATACTGTGAAAGATAAAGAACAGCTCCTGACCAATCAGAATCCAGAATTTGAATAGTTAGCTACTGCGATCTGAATAGCAATCCAACATTTGAACATAAGCAGAGAGCTGCTGTGAACCCATACCCACACACAAACACACACAAACATACATCCCCTGTGAGCTCTAAATTGGCCTATTGGCATCAGGAGCTTTGTGGGAGCTTTAAAAACGTCTGAGCTCAAGGTGGACCGGTGAATGATGAGCTGCTGATGCACAGGGCAGATGTGACAAGGGTCTATAGCAGTACAGATATTATGTATAGCAAAAGGAACATTAAAAGTAAGAAAAAACTTGAAAAGAAAAGAAAAGAAAAGACGATATTTTATTAATGACAGATCATTATTATAATGAGCCAGATTAATGCAAATTAACACTACAGTACTGCATTCCCATTTTACTTTCTTATCAATCACTGCTCTGTAATAACCGCAGCCTCGTCCATTAACCAAACCAGTGCTCTAAATGAATTGGATTCAAGCTCAGGCTACCCTCAGAGCCAAACGAAACATTTGTGCAGTTCTTTCTCACATGTCTGTCAGATGAATACGATTCTCACTTCTGTTCTCACCTCACTTCCATCTCTCACCGTTCTCCGTAGCACCGTTCTCACAGTTCTCTCCGAATGCTAATGAAAAGACGCTATTTAACTGTCCCAGTGTAAAAAAAGCAACTCTGATCTTTTTCTAGTATCACATTTTCTGTAGGAACAGATGCAAGGCTTCACAAGGGCATGTTAGAAAGCAAAGATGGATAAGAGATGGCTAACAAGGAAAATCTATGCTAATCAAGAGGACAAAGAGCCAGAAATATTCAGGGGGAGGGGGAGGCATGTTTTGGGAAGAACTAATTGGTGACATTTGAAAATATCTTTGTTTCCTCCGTTAACTGACAAAACTGCACAAAAGTTTGAGTTACATGGTGTTTTTTAGCAATCTTGCAACCCATCAAGATGTTAGTCTATCAGTGGGAAAAACATACAACTGCACATCAGAGGGAAGTGACAAAAAGACAGCGCACTGACTGATGGGAAAAAAAATCATGAGATTTTGTGGTGGCACTTTTAATTAACAACTTCTGCATCTGATTCCCAGCTGTTGAATGCAACTATTATTTTCTGACTGCAGATCTTGAGGGGCGGCTGAAGCATCTCTATGGTAACGGAAGTAAAGAGATGCAGATGGTGAGATTAGAAATGACGATGAAGAAAAAGGAAAACAATGCAGCGATGTGGGAAGCCCGGATTTAATGCAGGACTGGAAAAACAAACACTGCTGCTTATACACTCCTCACACATTGGAGCTTTTTGGAAAACGAAAAAACTCTTGTTTTTTGGGTCCATTTTATTGTATAGAATCTTTAAGCTATCAATTGGAAAAGACTGAGTCTTATTAATACGTTAAGTCTACAGTTCAACACTTATAATTCAGAAGATTATTACGTAAAACAATCATTGTACATTTATTTTACATTCCATTTTTTTACAGCAGTTTCCTCTTATAGACTATTACGATTTAAATTTACAATTAAGTAACAATTAAGGGTCTGTTTAGTGTTTATTAACTTGTTAATATTGCTCACTGAGACCCCTATTAGAAAAAGATATGTACAGACTAAAATTAAATTATGGCCGTTCATCATAAGCTTTATAAACAAAAACAAAACAAAAAAAATACAGTTAAACATGCTGCACTGTAATTGTAAAATAATCAGTCATGGAGTGTGGTTGATTATTCTCCTATAACAGCAAATTGTTTTATTTCTTTCACAACACAGCAATTTTTCTCAATTCCAGCTAAAAATGTCATGTCATACCCATTCTCACTTGTATTATAGCAGTTATAAACAGTTGTTCTGTCACCAGACACAGGTCTGTTAATATAGAAACAAAAACACCTAAGAATGGTTGCATTAATATAAACTTTATTATATACAATGAATTAAACATCTTGAAGCCAATCATAGGTCAGAATTCAGCAACACTGTGGAAGAACGTCAGCAATTTAAAGAGAATTTGTGGTGTGTGCTGAGTGTTAATTAACTGGCATCTCTGAGGGGTTTTTTGTGCTTTTTTTTTTCAAAATCAAACTCTAAATACGATTTTAGTTGTGAAATTTCAATGTCTTGCTTTAAGCTTTCAGTCAGGAATCACGAGACAGGAAAAGAGCAAATGAAACAAACGTTCCAAGCTAGTGATTAGCGACTGGAGAGAGCTCTTAATGAAGTGTCGTATTGAGTGAGTCAGTGTTAATTAGACTCTGGCTTGTTGAAGATCTGCACAGTCAGACCACAAAACAGGCCGAGTTTCAAATCCAACATTAATTCCACTTTTTAGATCTCTGCTTTTTGCCTAATCTTAATGTCTGTGCATCAATGGTGCAGTGAGGAGAGTTGAACCTGCAGGGCATTGTGTTTGTGTGTGTGTGTGTGTGTATTTGCGTGTGTGTGTGTGTGTGTGTGTGTGTGTGTGTGTGTGTGTGTGTGTGTGTGTGTGTGTGTGTGTGTGTGTGTGTGTGTAATCCTGCGGTTCTTGCTTTCTGAGCTAGGCGCTGTTGTGGTGATGAAACACTGTGATCTGAAACTGATGATTACAAATCCATCAGTTTCCTTTGCACCATGCTGACAGGGGAACAACACATGTATTTGTGTGCATGCAGGATTAATAAGTTCTCTGTGAATACAAACACAAGAAAAAAAGATTCACACACCACAGTATACTTATATAAATATGCCTGCATATGTGTGTGAATCTCCCTCTCTCAGTTTCTACCCCTCTTTTCTCCCTCAAGATAAAGTGGATGATGAGTTGGAGATGACCATGGTGTGTCATCGGCCTGAAGGACTCGATCAGCTTGAGGCACAAACAAATTTCACCAAGCAGGAGCTGCAAGTCCTCTACCGTGGCTTTAAAAATGTATGTCATGACGCACAATGCTCCATTTAACCGCACACATTTAACCTCGCACACGTGCTCACATTTTTAAAGTGATTATTACACTAATTATAGCTTATTAGAATAAACTAAATGTCTGTATGCAAGACTGTGTTAGATCTATAGAAGAATGAAAAAGGGCCAAACTTAACATTGAGCATTAACCACCGGAGCTGTAATCAGTTTCAAGGACATACAGAAAATAACATTCAGTTCTACTTTTTGGCTAAAGAAACAAGCGTCAGAGAAAAAACCTTAAAAATCAGAAAAGGAATATGCTTCAGTGATAATATGCTTTAGTTTATAACAAATCTCAAGGTCATCCAAGTGACCTTTAAGTCTGTAAGCCAGTTGAAGAGAAGATGGCAGGGCTGTGTTCTATTCATTCTGGAGGAATTGATAGAGGACTTGATCAAGTAGATCTTTTGGATATTTTTTAGTGTTAAGATGGTTCTTATAAAAATGTAACAATATTGGCATGCAGGCTTACAAGTATAGACATAATTGTGATTGTTAGTTAGACCAATCAAATTTTGAACACATATTTCTCATGAGCAAACAAAAAACTTAGCACGGCTGATAAATTAAAAGGTACAAATGTTAATTATCAAGAAAGTTTTCATATTGCCAAGTAAATACATAGATATATAACAAACTAATGTAGGCAAACAAAGGAATTGATTTATTAATTGTAATGGAGTTTTTTTTCGCATTCTTTTTTCCACCAGTCATTCAGATTTTTCACCAGATCACCAGAAAAATCTGTTAGTGTTATTCTTCTAAGATGAATAAACAGACATTTTGGTCTCTCATGTTGCAAGTCTGTTTGCAGCAGCCTGCAGTGAGTACACTTGAGGCCATATGTCATAGAGTCAGGAATCCGCACGCTATAATGCACACACCAACACACAAACACGAATGTTTGCCAACACAAATGTGAAGAACTGTCTCTATTCTTCCTCAGGAGTGTCCAAGTGGAGTAGTGAACGAGGAAACGTTTAAGCACATCTACGCTCAGTTCTTCCCTCACGGAGGTACAGCTTCTGTACACCCTTTAATTGTTTTAGAATAATGTTAATTTGATTTTTGGTTGTGTTTATTTTTGTGATTCTAATAATTTTAGTATGGTTTTGGGCAATTGGTTAGCAGTTAATGTACAACTAAAGGGGAATATGGTTATGTTAAATAGTTATTTTTCCAAATTAACTATTTTAGATAAATGTTGCGGGTTTTTTTGGTTAATTAATTCATATAAATATGCAGCTATTGCCTTTTGTGGGATAAAGTTTGATGTTCCTGATTGGACTGTAATGTTCCTGAGATAAATTATGATTTATCTAAACTTTACGGGTAAATCTCATGGGTAAATTTTATTGTGTATGACTAGGGACGGGAATTGTCCATATCATGTTATTTGTTTAAATTGAAGTACTTTAGTATGTAAATTGTACTGTGTTTAGAGCCCAACCAGGGACAGGAGTTGAAAATTAGCATTTGCTATAAACTTTTTATGTAGCTTTTCAGTGACAAGCTTGCTTTGACACTATGTATGTTGCATTGTCCCTGTCAAATAAATAAAATTAAATGAAATGGATTTTTTCTGAGGTAAATGTTAATATGTCTATGTAAATATTGATATTACTGAGGTGAATTGTGCTTCTGTGGTAAATGTTTTTGCTGAAATAAATGGTGTTGTTTCTGAGGTAAATGTTGACTTTAACCCAAAAACTAGCTACATTATTTCTGACTTTATTTCCTGGCTGCCTAGTGTGTGTTTTTAAAATCTTTACTCACAATTTTAATTTAACACACCACCAGATATGTTAGTAGGTTTGCTAAACAGCTCATTGGCAAACCATATGAGTCAGACAGAAGTCATGAGGATGCACAAACACCTATGAGTTCCTGCTGTGGCCTCTGTTAGAACATAGGATAAACCTACTGCAATAGTCCACAAGTTTTGGCATATCTTTTTTACTTGTCAAGCTACCGCTCAAATGTATTATTCTATTTAATGTCTCAAGACTCCTTCATCCTTTCCTTTATTTCAGATGCCACCACGTATGCGCACTACCTGTTTAATGCATTTGACACTACGAATAATGGCTCTATAAAGTTTGAGGTAGAAAGACACACTGTCTGATAAGTACTATATACTTTTACATTTATATAAATTGTCTTTTATTTAAACTATAATGTCTGGTCTTTGTTAGGAGTTTGTGACAGGTCTGTCCATTCTCCTGAGAGGATCAGTCCAAGAGAAACTGGAGTGGACTTTTCATCTTTATGACATCAATCGAGACGGATTCATCAATAAAGAAGTGCGTAACAAAGTCAAATTTCTGTCAGCATTGTTTACGTTAAAGACCCCAGATTTTAAATGGTTCTTTCTTGAATGAACAATTCTGATTGATGTTCACATCAGGAGATGACTGAGATTGTGCAGGCCATCTACGATATGATGGGGAAGTACACGTGCCCTGCTCTGAAAGGAGACGTTCCCAAGCAGCATGTGGATTCATTCTTCCAGGTCTATGTTAATCAGTCAGGATAATAATTCTGTCATAACCACTTCACAATAAACACTAGTAGTTGTATGAAAATTTGTTATGTTCTGATTTCACAGAAAATGGACAAGAACAAAGATGGTGTTGTGACATTGGAGGAGTTTATCCTAGCATGCCAAGAAGTGGGTTCCAGATCTCTCCAGTAGCCCATTGAACAATTATTAAGCAATCTCTACCAAACACCACAAAAACATTGCTGTACAGCTTAAATAATGTGCTTTGACATCCATGTTTGGCCTGCCAGTTGTTACATATGATTTTATAAAGTTAAACATGTTTGTAGTTTAGTAGTGTTTGGGGTGGATAGTGGTGTTTTGGGGGTTAATGCTGGTGTTTGATGATGAATGGTGGTCTTTGATGGTGAATGTTAGTGTTTGTGAGTGAATGGTGGTGTTTAATTAAGTAAGTAGTTGTTTAAACATGCATGTTGGCATGATGAAATATAACCATACTTTTTGTATCGAACCCAAATCACTAGGGTGATTGTATTTTTTTTCTTTCTATTTAGGATGAAACCATGATGAGATCCATGCAGCTCTTCGAAAACGTGATGTAAAAAAAAAACATGCAAAGCACAACGAGAGCAAGTCAGAGCATGTACGTGTGAAAGAGAAAAACACTGAAATTACGGGAAATTAAATATTTATTTATTACATGCTTTCTAAAATGTTTACATGTGAGCATAGCTTATGTGTATGAATCAACACTCTGGCTCTCAATACAAACTAACCGCAGGCTAACACTATCACAGTAAGCAGACTATTCAAATAATGTACTGTATCAAACACTGAATGACTGATTATGGACTTCCTCCTTCCCTGGAAAAAAAGGATAGCCAGCATATGAACCCCTGCTTTTCTTTGATGCTGTTCTACAGTGGAACATTTAATTCTTAACTGCTCAGCCGTTTCTCAATGCTCCTCCTGTTTTATAAACTGCTGCATATCTACAAAAACAAAACAAAAAAAATACCCAGGAATTTTCTAAGCCTTCATTCAGGCTTTTGAAGTTTCGAGAGCTCCATCTACCCGTGAAGGACTGAAACTGCATCTAAAACACAGTGACTCTGAGATTTTTGCATGTTTTAACCTCCAGGTCCTTGAATGTTGGCAGATATGATATAATATACAACCCTGATACGTTTATTTATGCATTAAATTGTTTAATATTTTATTTATTGCATTTTAAATCTGTAAAAAAAAATGTTTGCCTGTCTTGCCTTGTGGTGTTTTTATGGTGTTGTGTTGCTTAATCCTGTTTGTCTATAGTTTGTTCTATGTGTCTGTCCATTCTCTCTCTCTCTCTCTCTCTCTCTCTCTCTCTCTCTCTCTCTCTCTCTCTCTCTCTCTCTCTTCTGTGTGTGTGTGTGTGTGTGTGTGTGTGTGTGTGTGTGTGTGTGTGTGTGTGTGTGTGCGCTTTCAACTAGTGACAATCCAGCTCAGTATTTTTTTTCCATTCATTTCCTTATCATATAAAAGAAAATGTGCATCCTAAATATTTTTAATTCTTATGTATAAAATCAAAACAGAAAGGGATAAAAGCCACACAATGAGATATAAAGTGAGACAGAAAGATCTGAAAATCCTTCTAATGCTTTATAATGCTCCGTCTTACTCAGATATTGCAATTAAAACAAAAAAAGTGAACGTCTTCAAAATTGTGACTCTCTTCATTCATTAAAGTAATCAAATCAACCAAGATATATATGCTTATATAAATAAGTAGGTTATTTTGTGACAATATATATATTTTTTATCATATAGAAGGTGGTAGATCAATGGGTAGGGCTCTGGGTTACTGATAGGAAAGTCGTTCAAGCCTCAGTGTTGCTAAGATGCCAGTCTTGGGCCCTTAACCCTCTGTGCTCCAGGTGTGCTGTATCAATTATGACCCCAGCTTCCTAACATTGCGGAATAAAGAATTGCACTGTTGTGTAATGCACATGTGACAAGTAAAAACCCTCGTATTATCTCAATCATCCAGGTACTCTGTCGGTAAGAACCATATCTAACCAATAATGAAAAAAAACAGCTATGACTAGTTTTTTTGTTTATTTGTTTTTTAAATAATATTTTACAATTATTTTGTTAATTTTTCCATTCAATAAATAAATAAGTATATTATCAAAGACTACATACAGTTGATCTTGGTGTGTATGTTATATGTAGATTTTGTACTAGATTTGTCCAAATAAATAATAATTGTCATGATGTATATATAAAATGAAGAGTGTGTGTGCTAAATACGTAAAACCATAACAAGTAAATATATATATATATATATATATATATATATATATATATATATATATATATATATATATATATATATATATATATATATATTCTTTTAAGTAAAATAATATTTTGAATAAAATTAAATAGGTTTGGTTCACGTTTGCTCTTGTTGTCTCGCCTAATTTCTTTGTCGCCAGCGTTCTCTTATTGGTCAATTGTGATAGAGGAGTGTCTGCAAGAATGAAAGGGAAAGTTTATAGGACTGTGGTGAGACCTGAGATGTTGTATGGATTAGAGACAGTGGCATTGAGTAAAAGACAGGAGGTGGAGCTGGAGGTAGCAGAGCTGAATATGTTGAGGTTTTCGTTGGGAGTGGCGAGGATGGACAGGATTAGAAATCAGTTTAATAAAGGGACAGCCCATGTAGGACGTTTTGGAGACAAGGTGAGGGAGGTGAGATTGAGATGTTTTAGACATGTGCAAAGGAGGGACATGGGGTATATCAGTAGGAGAATGCTGAGGATGGAGCTGCCAGGAAGGAGGAAAAGAGTAAGGCCAAGGAGGAGGTTTATGGATGCGGTGAGCGAAGACATGCAGGATGGTTTGAAAGAAGACAGGGGGGTATGGAGACTGATGAACCGCTGTGGCGACCCCTAATGGGAGAAGCCAAAAGAAGAAGAAGAAGTTCTCTTATTGGTCAATCGTTCGGAACGCCCATAAGTGGGCGTTGTAGAACGGAGTGGAGTGACCCTCCTCGCGTGCCGTAGAGAATTCACTATTTCACCGGTTATTCACACAGCGTGCAGATATGGATGCCGAGCAGATGGGCCCTCAGACTTTCCTTTACGGTACTTTATTTATTTATTTGTTTGTTTTCTTTTTTTCTTTTTATATCTGTTTTAATTTATTATTTGTTTGATGCTGCTATTTTTTAGCTTTTGTGATCGCTAGCTAGGAGGACCGTTAAGCGCATGTAGAAGCTCCTCCACCATTAACTGTTTCTAAACGTTAAATAGCCAATCAGGGTTAAATCAGTCTGGTTTTGGATAAAGTGATCTTTATGATTATTTATGATTATAAGATATTGTCTCTCGAGGTTGTGTTGGGTGGTTTTCGGACACGTTTCAGCCTCCAGGCTCGCGCACACGTGTGACGCCGTTTCCAAAATGGCGACGGCGGCCTTTAAAACCCTCTTAAGAAAAAAAATAAATATCAGGACAACGGACGTGTGCGTACACAAGTTTATGATGACTAATAAGATAATTTAAAGAAAATAGCGCGCTTTAGTTTGTGTTTTAGGGGAAAAATACATGTATAGCTGTAATGCTGGTAACTGTGAATGGGGGACGGCGCGCGCATGTGACTTAACTGATTTCCAAGCTTAAGGCCTAATTTTATATATTCTACGTTTTTTTGTTTTAAGGTACAATTTAACTTTGTTAGTTGTTAAACATTTTGGTTGAGATCAGAAGTTGCTTCGTGGGCTTTGTTCCACGTGAGATGGCGCACGTGCGCGCTCACGGCGACCACGTGTTGGCACGACTCGCGTCCTGCTTACGCGCTTTTGGTGCTTTATTCTTTTTTATTTTTATTATTAAATAATAAAGCACGCACTAGATCCCATGTTTTTGATGTTCCCACATTTTTGATGTTTGGATTCTCCGCTCGATAGTTTGTGCATCAATCTTACCATGTTTGTATTAAAATATTTCACAGGCTGCGAGCTGAAGGCGGGAAAGGAAGTGACGTTTAACCCTGAGGATGACGACTTCGAGCATCAGCTCTCCGTCAGGATGGTGCGTTGGGGGGGTTATTTCATGTTCTAGTGCAGGAGTCCCAAACCAATCATTTGCTACCAGGGCACAAACTGTAAAATAAGGCTTTTTTTTTCTTCCTATATTTATATATTTCCATTTTAATGTATTTTGCATACTTTAAAAGATGACCACTACCACCCACGCCAATTTACTGCATTTCTTTTTTGCGCATCAACAAATTAAGCTGCATTATGAATTGAGTTACATTTTCACTACACGTCTGAGTCATTTAAAATGTTCAATAGTAATTACACGTCCCTTATTGTGTTATGTGCATGACCCGCACACACAGTCCTTAAAATTGTCTTGTGGGAATCTAACTCGTCGTGCAAAAACTGTTTGGGGACTGCTGTGTGCACAGGAAGTGATTTTTGCACACCCACAGTATTACTGTTTCAGCACAGGGCCTCAATTATTATTATTTTTTGGTCATGGACAATATTAAAGACCATTCAGTGCTTTCTTATGCGGGGTCAGGAAACAATGCAAATTGTTTATGGCTTACAACCAACCGCTTTTCACAAATTTGTTGTATGTGTCTAATTAAATTTGAGAGGTTTATCGTGGAAGCTCGTCAAAAGTTGCGGGTAGTTTAGCACCAAGTTGCCAGTGGTAATTATATCCAGAAGATAAGATTGAACTAAATTCTGCCCACACACACAGGCATGCATTGATCCAGCCACCAAAGACGAGCTGAATGTGGTGGAAGTCGAAGGTCAGGACGCTGAGGGTCAGAAGGTCAAAGCCGTGCTGGCCACGCTGAAGCCGTCCACAATGCCAAGCGTAAGTGTTTCAGACCACCGATCTTTATTTTAAACATTTACACAATTTCAATTTGACTAAAATGAAGTCCTGTTACAGGTGTGTCTCGGTGGCTTCGAGGTCAGTCCCCCTGTAGTTTTCCGTCTGCGTACTGGCTCTGGTCCAGTTCACATCAGCGGCCAGCACCTCATCAGTAAGGAACATTCCCCTGTTATTACATTACTGATTGACTATTGGGCTTTGCTTTTAGTTGGTATGGTGAGGGGCCATTCAAAAGAGACTGAACCTTTGTTTTCATCATCATAGTGATGAGTGGAGATCAGTCTTTTGATGAAGATGATGAGGAAGAGGAAGAGGAGGAGATAAAGACATCTGTGAAGAGAGGAGCCCCAACCCTCGTAAAGCCATCTGTAAGTGTTGGGTTAATGTCTGGGTTCATGCAGTGTGTTAATTGTGTCCTGCAGTTTGTACGTTTTTATTTTTATGTATTTATTTTTTACTTTTTCTTCCCATAGAAAAAGCTGAAGAGGGAGGAGGAAGATGACGACGAGGAAGACGATGATGAGTGCGTGCATTTATTGATTGTTGTAGTTGAATGAATTTGTTTGGTTGCTGTGTTCAACATGAATCTGAATTTTTCATTCAGGGATGAGGAGGATGATGATGAAGAGGATGATGATGAAGAGGAGACTCCCGTGAAGGTGGGCGGGTGTTAAATCTTTAGGTGTGACTATTACATTTTACATAAAGTGCACATTAACTTATCCTTTGTGTCCATTTCTATCTGAAGGCCAAGAAGCAGACCCCCAAACCACAAACTCCTGCTCAGAACGGCAAATCCAAAACACCCGCGCCCAAACAGGTGTGTTCATGATACGAAGTTTCAGAGCTGTATCCTGATGTATAAAATGAGAGCCATCTGTTAATTAAAGCATGATTAAATAACATGCGCACACACTGCAGAATTACATCCCCACAGCGCTGGTTTGTGATTTGGTTGTCAGGTGTTGATTTTGTCAGCTTTAACAACATAGGTCACTTTGTGTTGATCAAATCTTTATTGATGTTTTTTCTTTTTTTTTAGCAAAACAAAACACCAGATGCCAGCAAGAAGAATGAGAAGAAACCTCAGACCCCCAAAAGCCCCAAGACTCCAAAAACTCCACAAGCACCTCTAAGCCTCCCAGAGATCAAGGCCAAGATGATGGCTAGTGTAGAGAAGGTGAGTTTTAACATTTCACTAGCATGTGATGTGCAGTTAATTAGGTTTACCTTGCAGGCCTACTTTTTGTTTGCCCACTCAGCAGAAAACACCTCCCCTCCAATTTCCATGTATTTTAGTTTTGTTTTTTTTTTCTTTACATGATTAAAAATTTAGCAGTTTTCTATGCCTCGTGCTTACCAGGCAGCATTTTAACTGTAAATGAACTTCAGCTGTGTCTGATTAGGAATTCAGTTGCATACATCATCCCCTGTTTCACAGTGATCGCAAAGGACCCCCGCCTTGCTTTGAAAGATTTAGAAAAATCCTGCCGCTGTTGTTGGGCGTATAATAAAATATATCTTTGAGGTGTATTAATATGAATTCTAGCAAACGAGCATCAAAACAAGGGCAAGGATTATTTTAGCTAGACTGCAGACGCATACACTTGTTCAGCTCAGGTGCAGAAATAATTTAGCAGATGAAGTCCAAACAACGAGATGTAATTAAAGCTAATTATTAATCTGTGTTGAAGTGTCTCTGGTGTTCTCTAATTATAGCAGAAAGTAATGGAGTCAGCAATTGACATTGTGACTCATTAATTCTGTTAAATCTTACAATCAGTGATTTTTATATATATATATATATATATATATATATTACACATTATATAAATACAATTTACATTAAAATGATTTAATTGTGAAAGTCGAGTTCTTGTTACTTGTGCAATATAATAGTGGTGGAAAGCACCCTGACCTTTTTTTTATATATATATAAATAACTCCTTGTTTCAGTCTTGCTGAAAATAATCAAAAAATCTCTGGTTTCACTTTGCAGACAGCCATGACCTCATAGTATTTTACTGACCTTCACACTTTACTCAATGTACAGTGAGCCTTCTGCTTTGAAAAGCTACATGATCCAAAACACTGTACTATAACCGTTGTACTTGAGTGTGAGGTTTAAACGCTGTGTGTGTGTGTGTGTGTTTGTGCAGGGAGTAACGCTGCCCAAACTTCAGCCCAAGTTTGAAAACTATGTGAAGCATGGCTTCAAAGTAACCGATGCAAAGGTATTTGCTGGGATTGTTTCTATTAAATAATTTTTTATATCAATGTAAGACTGTGTTTATAACTATTTGCTCCTCTCCACAGGTGATGGAAGAGCTGTGGCAGTGGAGACAGACAGTGAAGAACTAACTTTTACAGTTACATTTCGTTTGGTTTTATTTTTTGTTTTTTTATTTCCCCCTCTTGAGTTTTGCATGAGATCTGTGCCATTCCTTTTAAAAATTCCTTTAAATGTCACTTTATTCCTTTATATATTTTTTTTTTTCTGATTTATACCTGTCAATATTCTGTCTCACAGGAGGAACTTCAAGGCCCCCCTCTCATAATTTTTTTAAATTGTTTTCTATAATATTCTGAAGCGCCTGCTAGTTTCTGGTTCCTTTCAGAGGCTGGGAAAGTGTTTTTTCTCCCCCGATCTGTAAAATTCTTGAGTGCAGCTAATGGACAATGTCTCTGAATGTTTCTAAGTCATGTGCAAGTTGTGAGGTGTGTGAATCCATACTTGTGAATATACTGTAAAATAGAACAGATCGGATGTTTTGCTCCAAGAAAAGCCGTTCTCTACCTGCCGAGTTGGAGATTAAGCAAACTTGTGCTTTTCAATGGAACCAATTTTACTGCACAGGAATAAAGTTTTTTTTCCCCTCCCCTTAACCACTGTAAATAAAAAGCTAAGAAAAGTGGAACTTCCATGCTGTCTCCATGTTGTGTTTTGGGGAATCATGTGTAACCGGTGGCTCGCGACACCAGTTATAAAATCACTTTTCTGCGTTGTGTAGTGGAGACAGACACGGGACAACAGGCGGCGGTTTCACTGGCTTTTATCTGATGTAAAAGAAATAAAAGCAGCCTCTGAGTACAATCACCCTTATTTTGCTCTATAAAACATGTGATGTAGATTTAATCACCATGTGCTTTTCATCTCCACATATGTCAAAGACACAAATATAACTTAAATTGGGCAAAATGACAAATAACCACACAGGTAAGTAAAATAACATAATACACAATTTGCAATAAAGATATAGACATAAAAGCAACAATTAATATATAGATTAATGAGAATTATCAGGAGCCAAAAATAACCCACCTCTTCCATGCATTATGTAGGCTCATGACATCACAGCAATTAAAGGGGAAAGGTGCTCATTCAGGCAGGTACACCAGATATATGAAAAACCATTTTGTGAGAATTATAACAATCAATTCAGATGTTTTAACAGAACACTTTCTGTACCTGAGTGGAGGTTGGAGTTAGCACCTTAAATGTTGGGGGGGGGTTTAAACGGTTTCATTATGGGGTGAATGTAAAGGGAAATAGTTTAGTGGTTTTACTGAAGTATTGATGTACAGTAAGAGAGTAGTGGAGGTGAGGAGAGTTTCTTATAGGTTTATGTTCAACATACCATGGAGATGGTTTAGAGAGGTGGTAGTTGAGTTTTTATCTAGCTTGTAGACAATGGAGTAATAAAGGAGTGTGTATTTACTTATTCTTGGGTCCAAGGGAGATGTGTTGACCTGCAGTAACTACAGAGGAAGGCAGTTGGTCAGTCACACCATGAAGGTGCTGAGAATTTTATTAGGAGGGACGAGGATGGACAGGATTAAAAACGAATTTATTAGGACAGCTCATTTTTAGATTTATGGGTGTGATGAGGGAAGCCAGCAGGTAGTTGGATTGAAAGAGGTAAATGTAGAAGGTTGTATTACAGACAGTAGTATGGAGACGGAGGATCCGCTGTGGCGACCCCTAACGGGAGCAGCCGAAATAAAAGTTTAATGGAGGTATGTAGAGGGAGTGGTCCTCGTGTTTCCTCACTAAACATGGGAATCATTCTACTGATAATTTTTGGCCCTGCTAATATGTATTAAAGGCGATATTTTAAATATGCTTTTTAAAACCACGTGTGACTGAATAAGTATTCATGTTTAAAAACTTATCTTTAATTTTAAGGCGAACTTTCAGCCAATAGGTGGCGCCAAAACACTGCAGCTCATAGTTTAGCCACATACGTTTCACTCTCCCTAAGTGATTGAATGATGTCATTGTCCCAGTGGACCTAAAGTGTGGGTCTGTGGAGGGCAGAGGCCTTCCTGTGTAGATTATCCAGGTCTCTGAGTGTTTATTAATGGTGCTGTTAGCTGTTAATCGTCCGCAGAGCCTTACTGATGGGATGGTGGATTCACCTATGCAGGGTTTTAATGTTTGTGTTAATGTTAAATCACTTTATAATGGACGGCACTCCATTTGCCCCTACAGTCTCTCTGTCAGCATTGAAAATATAGAATACATCTCTCTCTCTAAGGTGGGTCAATTCCAAAGAGTCAGCACTTGGGTGGGAAATCAGCAGCTGTGTTTACGATCCCACAGGAGCCTGCGTTTATCTCTTGGCGAAGACCCTGAGTGCTCTAGTGCTGCTGTGAGCATAACAACGTCCAGTTTAAACTTTTACAATCTTACTATCATCTCAGAGTTTTGGATTTGGATCAAAAATGACACAAAAGAAAGTTAGAAGGCAAAAAAAGAGAAGTATTTAATTACATTTCCAGCTATTTACATATGAATTACAATACAACGTATAATACACTTCATTGTGGATGGATCAAGCGCCTTTTAGAATCATCTTAAACATTTTATTTGCCACCATATATAACTTATTTCTTTATGGTTCACCTTCAGCACCATATAGCCGTCTTCTTATAAGAGTCTCATGATACTGTTGGTCCTTTCTGGAATAATGCCTCAGAATTTAAAGATGAAACAAAAAATCTGATGAGTGTTGTGTCACCTATATATGCCGCAATTTTGTCGAGTCGAGAGCATTTTTGATCGTCCGCTCACAAAACTTGACTTTATGACATCACTACTAGAGGTTATGTTCAGAATTCTGGCTTAAATCCTGATGTATAATAGCCAAACAAGTGTGCTGAACGAACACTAACCAGATAAGTAACATAAAGGCAACTGTTACTTCAAGCTCTAAATGTATGTATGTGTATATATATATATATATATATATATATATATATATATATATATATATATATATATATATATATATATATATATAAAATATAGTAATATGCAAAAGGTTTAGGCCATCATCATTGTTGTTTTAGCAAAGTTAAGGACCATTCATATTTATTTTTCAGCCTTTATACTAAGATACAAACAGCAAAAAGAGCAAATAAAATTTTCACAACAAAATGGCCTCTTCAGGCAAAGTCAGTTTTTAGTGTTATCTCCCTTTGCACTAAGCACATCTTGAACACTTTATTATATATTATATATATGGTATATTATACCAGGCTTCTTTAGCATTTCACAGAGTTCTTTGGACTTTGGTTGTCTTTTATGTCTTTCTCTGTTCAGGTGATCCCATACAGCCACTATAATATTCAGGTCTGGACTCTGTGGAGGCTGGTCCATGACTGTCAGTGTTTTCTCAGGTGTTTTTCTCTCCAAATATGATGTAATATAATTACATCATTATATAATTTGCAGCACCCATGGTCCCATCGGTTTCGGATAATATCGGCAACAAACCAGGACACACGCTTCACCATGTTTCACTGAAGGCTGCAAGCAGTCATTCTTCCGTCTCTTCAGTCGTCTTCTCACATATTGTCAAATATCAGTTTCAATAATTCATCACACCTTAATACTCTTTTCCACTGATCTTCTGTTTTGTAGCCTTCCCCTTTCAAAAAGTGGTTTCTTGCCTGCTACCCTCCCACAAAGACAAGCGGATCAAGCTTCTTTAGACTGTAGAAACGTCAACTTGGTATCTAGATGAATCTGCCAGGTACTGTGCCAGGTCCTTGTTGCACTCTGAAAATCTTATCATATTCTGAAAAATGTCTTGACATTTTAGTCCTTTATTTGTCCTTGGCCTTTCCTAATTCTTAAAATTTTTATGTAATAACTTGAGTGCAACATCACAGTGTGTTTTCTGATTTCCCTGTAATTTTGTAATTCTGCAAGCATTTTGAATAGAATGGTGTGATGGGAAGTTGGTACTATTAGCAAGTTCCAGTACTTTATACCTTATACAGCATGTGTATGTAATGCTCAACCATGTCTTACACAAACCTGGTGTAATAAACTTTTCCACAGCAGTCATTTTGACATGAAGTAGTAGGACAAATACAGGTGTTAGCAGCTACATTAATTAGCGTTCCAATTCATTTTGGTTTATGAAAGCCAGGTTCCTGCTGTTGCTCAAGTGTAAGGGGAGATCACACTAAATACTTCCCACTTTAGCCTACAGAAGCTTTTTTTTTTTTTTTCAGATTTTATTATTCTGTTTTGTAATACTGCATACAGATTTCTTGTATTAAGAGAATTGTGTATGGTCATTATACCATTTGAAACAACAAATCTAATGGTGACCAAAGACATTTGCACAGTAGTGTATATTACTTATATTTGTAAAAATATATTTTAAAAAATCCTGCTCTATCATTCTCAATCAATTCTCTATCATTCAATCTCAAAAAGTGCCATAGCAGCCAGGATAAGCCTCTCCAAATGCTAATGTTGACTGGTTAGTGCTAGCTATTTGACATTAAGCATCTAGCTGAATTTATAAAATTAACCAACTTTTCTAATTATGGTACAATTAGCCATAAGAAAGCCAGACTAGCGCTAGCTACATATGTGTAACTAAAGCCAGTAGCTATCTTTTCTAGATGAAAGATAACTTTATCCTATTATACTATGTATAAACCAGCAAATGGTTAATCAGATTTTTGAAATCATGCTAATAAGTATTTTGCTAGCTAGCATATTGTAATAAAATATAGCTACCTGTATGAATATTATGGCTATTTTGTGTGTTTAAATCTGGTCTTTATGATTGGTAGCAAGCTAGCAAACCTTGTTATTATATTGTGTGGAAATGTTCGCTTGGGACGTATTACAATGTTTTTTGATAGATTTTTATCTTTACGATATCATTCGCGTTATGTAAAATAAAGCATTTGTGACAATACAGTAAGTGCAGACTTTTTGTATTTCTCTGTTAAAAGACAAGACAATTAAAAGTATTTTTTTATCTTTTCAACCTGAGGTGAAAAGTTCCAGTTTGCTAGTTTAGTGATGTCATGTGAAATCAAGCTTGTAATTGGTCGAATAACATTAACTTTGTGCACCAAAATCACTGCAAGCTTTCCTCGGCAGAATAGCCCTTGACCCCTTACTAAAAATGTAAGTGGTGCTGTGTTTCTCTCAGGCATGTGGGTGGGTGTGTCCTTGTTAGCATTATGTTTAAATTGCCCATCGTAGGGGCCGTGGGAGGTCATGTAGTGAATAATTTATCATCGGTTATGTGACTCTGTGGCATTCCTTTAACACGATGAGAGGATGAAGTGAGAGAAAGAGAGAGATGGTAAGAGAGATAGATAAAAAAAAAAAAAGATTGAAAGAAGAATCTCTCGTTGCAGCCCTCTGTGTGACTGTGTGGGGGTTTTGGAGCTCGGCCTCCACTTTTTGTACAGAAAACGTCCCGTTGTTCCAGATGCAGCTGCATGATGATTAAAGAGGGAGGCATTTTGGATGGGGCGTGGGGGTGATTGGGGCGTTTGAAGAGGGGGGTAATGTTGGGTATGGAGGGTCTCACGCCAGTGCCGTGAGCTTGCCACCCTCTTCGCTGGCCCATGGCTGCAGGTTGTGCAGAGCAAACAGGGAGGAGTTGTGCATGCACAATGGGTCAGCCGGCAGCGGCTCACTCAGAGACTTGTGAAAGGCATCGTGCTGAAGCTGCATCATCAGACGGTTGGCCTGCTGTCTCTCGGCCTCACGTTCCTCCGCCGTCTGCCGTCTGCCGCAGCGAGAGAACACACAGAACAGCGTCAGACAACTGGATTTCGCTACAATATATAGTAAAAACCATTGCAATAAAAGTTAAATTATCTTAAACTGCAATCACATTAATCTAATATTAAAAATTAACAATACAATAAACCATGCACATAAGCATATAGTGCATAATTTACTAATTCCCAGCGTTTAGTTGTTTGTTTGGGGGTTTTTTTGCTTAAAATGAGCCAAACTGTCATCCACTTTAACAAGCCTAATTTTCAATCTTAAAATAATTCAAAGGAATTCTGTTCCTATTTGTGTATAAATTGTAATCTTATGTGTCATTTTGTAATCTTATATGTGAAATACTCCATAAACATCTAAATGTGCTCAAGCAGACTCTCCTTCACGTTAGACCATTTTAAATCCAATAAAAAAATTCTTCTTTCTCTTATGTTTCTTCTTCTTCTTCTTCTTCTTCTTCTTCTTCTTCTTCTTATTATTATTATTGTTATTGTTATTGTTATTATTGCTGTTTATTGTATCTCCCTGTTTGTAATTTTTCTCAGAGGAGTTTATACAGCACACATTGGCTTTGAAGCTGCTGTATGAATAAAAGCAGATGGATTATAAATCAACACGTAGAACGCAAAACGATAAAGAAGCGCTGTTGAAAAGCGCCTACTCTTCATTTCTGTGTGTAATTCTGAATAATTATATTTTACATAACATAAACGTAGTTATAATGTGCAAAGTGTTGTACTGGGTGTGTGAGACACGATGGTGAGACGTGCTGCAGCATTTAAATGTTCAAAGTTATAGATATATTTCTGTATAAGATCCGATTGGTTCCAGCATTTCATTTGGATGTCTAAATGTTCAGTTTATTCTTTATTGAATTGAATTACCATGTCCTAGGTTTGGCGTGAGAGGTAGGGTTAAAATATGTTAAGAATTATCTAAGAATTTTTCTATTTTAAAACAGATAAAATGTAATAAAATTACTTAGATTAATTCGGTAATTCTGCATATATTATTATTTAATTAAATATGTATTAAATATAGGGCTGTGTATAAAACCACAAAGACAGCAGTTACATAAATAGCTATGTATAATAACACACTGTGTGTATGTATGTATGTATGTATGTATAAAAACTTAAATTTCTTAATAGTATTCAACCACATTTTCTTAGATCTTGCTTAGTGCAGAGGAGCATTATCATGCTGGAACAGTTATGGGTCTACTAGTTTCAAAGGGTTTCAAACAAATTTTATGTTACTGCATTCTAGTACATATGACTAGAAAATTCTGGTGTCCCAATACCTTGGTCCATATAGTTGTTTTTTTGTTGTTTTAGCAATGATATATGAACCATACAGAATTATTTCTCATTCTCTTTAGTAGAATACAACCAGAAAATATAGGAAATTTGTATACAGTATTAAAAAACAACAACAAAAAAGCTTCTGAATGCTAAAGTGGGATGTATTTGGTGTGATCTCCACTTACACTTGAAGAAAAGCAGGAATCTTGCACTCATAAAGCAAAATGGAATGGAACTCAATTTAATGTTTTTGCTAACGCCTGTGTTTGTCCTACTATTTCATGTTAAAATGACTGCTGTGAAAAAAGTCAATTACACCAGGTTTGTGCAAGATATGCTTGAGCATGACATATACAGTATCTCACAAAATTGAGTACACCACTTCCATTTCAGCAACCATTTTTTTCTCAAGAGACAGTACTATAGAAATTACACTCGGATATGTTTAATAGTCAATGTGCAGCTTGTACAGCAGAATAGATTTACCGTCCTCTAAAAAAACCCTGAACATTCAGCCATTATTGTCAAAATAGGTGGCAACAAAAGAAAGTACATCCCTAAGTGATAACAGCTGTACATCGTTTAACCATGCAAAATCACATGCCCTATTCTTCATGTTCATTTTTCTTTTGTCTGTTTGACCATACAAATTTTTGTATCTTGTATTAGAGCAATTTGGTGCTTTTAGTACAATTCTCTCATACTGACCACTGGATGTTCAACATGGCACCTCATAACAAAGAATTCTCTAAGAAGATGGCTGAGGCTATAAGAAGATCATTCACACCCTGAAACTGCAACAAGTTGGTTTGCATGGCCGACCTCCCAGAAGGAAGTCTCTGCTGAAGATGGCTTACAAGAAAGCCCACAAACAGTTTATAAAGAGCATTTATTACTGGAACCATCTCCTGTGGTCTGATGAGGCCGAGATAAACTTGTTTGTCTCAGATGGTGTCCAGCATGTGTGGAGACCCTCTGGTCAGGAGAACCAAGAAAATTATGTCTTGCCTACAGTCAAGCATGGTGGTGGTATCATCATGGTCTGGGGCTGCTGGTATTGGGCAGCTGCAGTTAATTGTGGGAAACACTGATTCCAACATGTACTGACATGTACTCCGACATTCTGAAGCAGAACATGGTGCCCTCCTTTCAGAAAAAGAGCTGAATGGCAGATTTCCAAAATGAAAATGACCCCAAACACCATGCCAAGATGACAGCTGCCGTGCTGAGGGTGAAGGTGATAGAGTGGCCAAGTATGTCTCCAGACCTTAACACTATTGAGCACCTGTGGGGTATCCTCAAGTAGAAGGTTGAAAAGCACTATGTGTCTAACATCCAGCAACCCGGTGATGTCATTATGGAGGAGGGGACGTGGATCCCAGCAACAACCTGTGCAGCTCTGGTGAATTCCAAGACCAGAAGGATTAAGGCAGTGGTAGATAACAATGGTGCTTAATCAAAATATTGACACTTTGGACACAGTATTGACATGTTCTCTGTACTTACATTTGTTGCCAGTTATTTTGACATTAATGACTGTAATTAATTTTCAGAGGACAGTAAATCTATTCTGCTAGTATTATCCCTTAATAAGATATACTAAAATGGTTACTGAAATGTGATAGGTGCACTCACTTTATAACTTTTAGTCATATCAATCCATTCAAAATGCAGATTACATAATTTTACAGACATAAAATCATACTTTTGCATTAGCAAGGCCACTCAGTTTGATTTTTTTTTTGTCCAATTGTCCACAATATGTGAGAAGAGCTGGGAGAGATGAAAGAATGAGTGCTTGCAACCTTCAGTGAAACATGGTGAAGGGTCTGTCCTGGTTTATGACTGCATTTGTACAGTGGTGTTGGTGATATTGTCTAAACTGATGGGATCATGGATACTAAAAATTAATAAACGGGTTTTGAATTCATCATGACATTCCTTTTGGAAAAAAGGATAACAGCATGATAATTCCAAGAACACTGCCAGTGAAGTCATATTTAGACAGCTGATAGTCATGGACTGGCTTCTACAGAGTCCAGACCTGAATATTATAGAGGCAGTATGAGATCACCTGGAAAGAGAAAAAAGGCGAGCTTTGGGAAGTGCTGAAGAAGCCTGGTATAATATACCCACAAATTCCTTCAGAAAAATTAAGGACAGTCTCCCCAAAAGAGTTCAAGATGTGCTTAGTGCAAAAGAGAGATCACAATAAATACTGACTTTTACCCAAAGAAGCCATTTTGTTGTAAAAATAGGTATTTTCTGTATATTCCATTTGTATACTTACACATATTGTATACTTACTTACTGTAGAGACCGAAAAAAATTTATATGGATGACTTTAATGGTGTGTTAGGTTTTTTTTTACCTCATGAAGGTCTCTCCACTTCCTGAATGAGTTCTAGTGTTATAAACATACAACATTGAACCTTTAAGCTTAAGGGCTGGAGATTATTTGTGTTTTCTGAGCGTGTGCTTCGAATTAAGTTTACTCTGTGGGAAAGCACAGCTTTTGTGTGTTTTTTTCTCAGCTTTAAAGAAATGTAAACAGGTTCGTAACACTCAGGAATCAGGCGTCTGCTTAATAAATGAAGAGATGTGTGCATGGTTAGTGTAAAGTGCACAATTATCTGAAAAGAAATAATGTCTGAACAGGCATGGCGGTAGAATGTTAGCATGTTTTATTGAGATTCAGAGTTAATGAGGACAACATGGCTGTGAATATCCTGGTTTCTCTTCAAGCCTGTGTTTTATTTACACTCATGTTCAATTCAATTAAAGCTGCTCTAAATCTTCCTCCTTTACATCAACCCAGGGGGCAGGGGGGCATTAGTGTTGTGTTATACTCATGTTCATCTTGTGTTGTGGTGGTGTTGAGTTAGTGTTGTGTTAGTATTGCTTTAGTGTTGTTGTTATGTTCGTGTTGCTTTAGTGTTTAGTGTCACCTCAGTGTTAAGTTAGTGTTGTGCTAGTTGTGTTAGTGTTGCGCTAGTATTGTGTTAGTGATGTCTTAGTGTTGCCTTAGTGTTGTTTTAGTGTTGTATTAATGTTAGTGTGTTACTGTTGTTTTAATGTTGCCGCTGTGTTGTGTAACTGTTGTGTTAGTGTGGTGTTAGTGTTGTCCTTATGTTATCTTAGTGTTATTGTGTGTTAGTGTTGTGTCAGTGTTGTGTTAACTTTGCCTAAGTATTGCATTAGCATTAATGTTGTGTCAGTGTTGTGTTAGTTTTGTCTTAGTGTTGCATTAGTATTAATGTTGTGTCCGTATTGTGTTAGTGTTGCGTTAATTTTGTGTACGCTCAGGGAATGTAGCTGCATGCGTAATTTAATGTGCACTTCATTTCCATTCACCTCCCTAACAACAATTCTCACACATCAGCTAGTCAGAGACAAACGCTTTTGCTGATTCCTAATTTGATTCCTGACGTGCTGACTAATTAACATTTATGCTTGTTACAAGTGAAAGTAATACCTTGCACACAAACACACACACACACACACACACACAGTAGATATGAAAGGATTTACATATATTAGAGTTTGTGCTGTCCATTATAGCACTGAACACACACACACACACACACACTATATATATATACTTATACATATAAATATATATATATATATATATATATATATATATATATATATATATATACACATGTATATGTGTGTGTGTGTGTGTGTGTGTGTGTGTGTGTGTGTGTGTGTGTGTGTGTGTGTGTGTGTGTGTGAATATAACAGGAATGTATATAACACATACACATGTATAAACTTACACACACACACACACACAATTTTTTCACGTTTTCACTTCCGACTAGACTGGTGTTTGAGTTAAATCACCAGATCTGAGGGAAATTCCCCGTGAATTGCAACTACATGATGGCGTATTCCTCTCGTGCTCACACGTGACGAACGTGAGGTGAAGTGTGTGCTGTTTATCGGCTTGTGTGTTGTAAGTCTTCTACATTCTTAGTAAAAACAGGCCTGTTTGTGTGATGCCTTTATTCCACGACCTGCGGAAAAACTGTGCAGCTTTGCAGGTGCAGATTCTGCGGCGCGAGCGCTTTAAACGAGCCTCTGGACCTCGTGTTTAAAGCTCGTGATTAAAGATTATAATCAATGTAAGACGGGCGGAAAACAACGGGGCGCGCATTAAATATATATACTCTGCAAATTAAGTCGTAAAAAATAACTGCAGCTCGTGAGGAAGTTAGTGTCAGTTAAAGAGCGGCCATGTTGCAGCTCTGCTGGATCCATCACGCACTCAGAGGCCTGATCTGTCTTTTCCTGTCCTGTCCTGTTCACCCACCCCCCAACAAACAAACACACACACACAGACACACAGACACACACTCTCACTATTAACAGCTTCATTCTGTCCTGTTCAACATCACAAAATCAACTCTAAGTCAACTTCCGGTTTCCACGTGATACAATACCTGCAGCTGTCACGATACAAATTGGTATCGATAGGATTGATATTTTATGATACTCTTTGAATCTTTGACCATATGGTACAACGTCCGGTGATAAATTAACCTTTGAATAGTTGCCAATACAATCGGAGTCTTTCTATGATTGGATTATGATATGGGATGAGATTGGATACAATGCGATACATGATTCGATTCAGTTTGATTTGATTCTACATGACTCAGTTGATCGATTAGAGTACGATACAATACGATTTAATTTGCCGCGATATAAATTGATTTAATTCCATAGGATATGACGTACAACGTATGTACACGACACAAAACAATATATTTGACAACACCTCTGAATCTGCTGACACGAACAAATCTGGATTCATAAGGACTCTATTAAATTCCTGATTGCACTAAATATGATACGATATCGTACGATTCGATTTTATCGCTGATTAAAATCTGATGACGTTTTGTACAACTATGTTTAGAATCTAGAAATACAATTCTGCTATTAACTCGTAAATGACGTGAATGTAGAGAAGAACCTTTTTTCGTTTGTTTGTTAATAATAATTATAAAAGACAATTATTGCCTTTGATCATTTCCTAATATTTTACAAGTATGTAGTAATCTAAATCATCTTAATAGCAGTTGTGCTGTATTGTGTTTTGTACAATAATTTACAGATGTTTCAGAAGAATGAATCTGTTGTTCACAGTAATTTACAGTTTTAGTTTTGTAAAATGTCAAAACAGAATTTTATAAAACACAAAAATACTTTTTTTTAACATTGAAATATAGAAATGGATCTATAGAAGAAAACTGGGTCCTTCATACTGAGTTGTGTTGAATGGTGTTGCTTCTCTTATTCTAATTATTTGTCATTAAAGCGATTTGGACGTACCAGAGTGGGTCTCAACCTCTAGTTGTGTAACCTAAATCACACACAATTCACACTGAAGGTCAAAAAAGCGCACAACTTAATGAATTCGTCTTACTGGAAACATACAGAGTTCTACTTTTTTCACTGTGAGCGCATTCATAAAGTCAAATAGATTTCATTTTTTCATTAAATAGATTTTCTCATGATAGTCAGATGATTATAATTATTAGGAGTTCATCACCACGTGTATCCTTCACGTAGACGTAAGTTAATAGATCTATTCTTTTGTTGATTATGATATGCGTAAAATTTAACACTGGTCATTCTCGTGCGTAAACAACGTATATTTTACGCACGTCGGAATAATAAAACAGGGATTCTTATGTGCGCTCTCATCTCTCTCCATCTCTCTCTATTTCTCTTTCCCTCACCTCCATTTGGTCCTCCGGTTCTGGAACCACGTTTTAACTTGCGCGTCGGTCATTTTCAGGGTTTTGGCGAGGGCTGCGCGCTCGGCGCTGGCCAGGTACTTCTGCCGGTGGAAGCGTTTCTCCAGCTCGCAGATCTGCGCGCGCGAGAACGACGTGCGCGGCTTCTTCCGCTTGGGCGGCGTCCGGTTTTGGTACGGGTGACCGATTCGCCGTGCGACCACTGTGAAGGGCGTCAGGGCCGCTGGAGGATAGCGTGAAAGAGGGTGAGAAGTTTATTCCAAAGCATCACATGTGGAGCATGACCATAAACAGAGAAAAAAAACTAACAAATAAAGAAAAATAACTAAATAGAGACCTGATTGTGGATGCAAAAAAAACCTATTATTTAGATATATAATCTAATGAATAATTAAAAAATATTTCCTCTGAAATGCAAACTTTTTCAACCTATAGAAAAAAACTGAAAATAAAATAAAAGCGATTTCCTTGGCGCTGGCATGGTTCCTCTTATGTCGTGTTCGTGTGGCATTTACTCGTCGTTTTATTTATTTATTGTATTTTTTAAACACTTGTTCACGTGTTTTATGCTTCGTTTTTTTATGTATTTCACACTACTCATTTATTTGTAGGCAATGCTCTAATTTTCAAACATGCAGTTTCAGGGAACAGCAAAACTTCGTGGACCTTCACGTGTTTTTCACGTGTGATCAACAAATTACAATCACGTTTGTATTCAGATATAGCACGTGATATGGTTTTTTTTTTATTTACCTAAGATGCTGTGTGCACGCACATGTATGTTTTTAAGTTACCTTGAATTACCTTTTAAGTGGAAAGGAGTCTCCAAACCCTGCGACAAACGCGACAGTGTATAAAAACACTCCTTTACAATGATTAAACTATTTACTTTAAAAGAAAAAAAAATGAATATCAACCCAATGTTCCCTAAAATCGATATACCGCAGAAGTCGATTTGCATTTTAATCATCTGTCACAGTTCTTTATTATTATTCTGAAATATTATCCTGGTTATGTTTGTTTTGCAAAGTGTGTTTTTTAATTTATTATTTTATTTATTTATTTATTGGAGAGGGGGGGGGGATCATAGGCTGGGGGAGATGATCGTAGAGAGGAAATTGTGGTTAATAATTTATGACTCGTTTTCATTCAACTTCTCCCCAGTGTGAAAGGAAACGAAGTAGATGCTGGTCTGATTTAAGATACAGAATAGCAGTGTGGCTAAACAATTTAAATAAATAGCAATAAATAAAAACCAAAATAAATCATAATAATTATGTAAATTATTATGGAAAATTTGATTACATTTAATTAAAAAAATCGTAAATTAGATAATTTAGATATCCACAATTATTACATATAGTGTCTTTATTTCTCAGATATACAGTCTGTATGTTAAATCAGAACTACAAGCCATACCTTAAATATAATTTCTATAATTTCTATTATGTCGTTTCTTTAAGGGTCTTTCATTTCTAGACACGAGACAGAAATTTACAATGATGGTTGTAAATGTATCTCTCTCTCTCTCTCTCTCTCTCTCTCTCTCTCTCTCTCTCTCTCTCTCTCTCTCTCTCTCTCTCTCTCTCATTTTTAGTTTTTAAATAGTTTCTTGTCATAAATGTTTACAATCATGCAGAAAAATAGTTAAAGCATCAGTATAAAAGTATGTCTTTTTCCTCTTTATTATCAGAGTGTGAGAACCTGAATCAGGCCTGTAGGGCGTCCATAAATAACCCTGATGAAATATTGATACGTCTTTTATCAAAGTGCTTTGCGTTTCTTTTTTTCATTTCTTCTTCTTTTTTTGTTTTATGAAGCGGATTGGGGACGAATGCGCGCGCACACGCGTTTAAAGCAGAGCTGAACAGCCTTTTTGTTTTAATTGTATTTCTTAAGTCAGCAAGCGCGCGCACACATACACACACACACACGAGAGAGAGAGAGAGAGAGAGAGAGAGAGAGAGAGAGAGAGAGAGAGAGAATATGTATTTATTATTTATGAATTGGCCCTGAATGTGAACCAGCTGATCTTAATGTACGCCAATAAAGGAGATTAATGCTGACTGTATATTTCTGTTTGTGTTGTTTTGCATAAATTAACGATTCGGTATATCATTAATATTAATTACTCAGGGGTTTTTTGTATTAATTCTTTTTTTACAAATATTAATATTCAGTACTCACGAGGGTTATAATAATAATAATAATAATAATAATAATAATAATAATAACAATAACAACGAGTATTCATATTATTATTATTATTATTATAATTATTATAATTATTATTATTATTACTACTCCAATATTTTGTGATAGTGTTAAAACTGTGCTTTTACACCACTGTAAAGATTTAATTACAAGATTAAACTACACGGAAAAATACATCCTTAACCTGCTCGTGCATTTACTGAAATAAATAAATATATTAATGTAAAATGCAAAAAAAAAAAAAAAAAAAGTTTAAATTAATATGAGGTATAATGCATTATAATTAGACATCAGTTTATAGACTTTTATTACGTATGAGATTCATTTTTTTTATTATTGTTCCCCTAAAATGTTGATACTCATATAAGTGACAATTTGTTTATATGTCAATTCTATTTATGAATTTCTAGAAGTTTCATTTTGAGAGGATTGTATACTTCCCGATTTCCCATCATACCTCAATCCAGCTGAATTTGTATACACATGGAACTGATTTTCCAGTATTTTTCCATCCAAAATATTAAAAACTGTTTAAAATGTATTTCAGTATTAAATAATCTATTGTGTAATCGTTACACAATCTCGATTTTTAAATACTAAAATACACTAATGTAACCCAAATAAAATAAATTATATATTGTATAAATAAAATGCTGAGGTTGGGATAAAATTCCTTTTTAAAATATGCAAAGTGTGTTAATTTTCAAAATCTATAAATAATCTCCTGCTGTTAATAAAAACAAGTATATATAAGTGCTAATGTAAGAAGATTGAATCATTCACTGTCCTGTGTTAATTTTTTAGAAAAAGTAAACATTTCTCAGTAAATTGAATGAGAAATAATTCTGTAGCATTTCTACAGCTGGGTTTCAGAAGTGATCTGATCTGCTTTAAGTGACTAATCGCTGTTTGGAGATGATCTCCAGCTGGACTTTGGTGGGCGTTGACGCGTGTTGTATTAAAATAAAAAATAAAATAAAAATACAAAACCTGCACAATGTTGAGGATGATGAATGCGATGGTGATGATGAGGATGAAAATTAGGATGATGATGAAGATAATGGTACCTGCAAAGCGGTCCTTGGCGAAGCGCTGGCTGCTCTCCATCCAGGGAAAACCGATGCCGCTGAGCGCGGGGACAGAGGGAGGCACGGCGGCGGTGAGCGGCCTGTGCGCCGGGACTCTGATTACACCGCCGGGTGCCAGAGCGAAGTTCGGTCCGTACGCACCAGATTCGTCATACGGAGCGGACAGACCGTGAAAAGCACCCGAGAGCGCGGTGTAGGGATTTGGACTGGCCGCTCGGTGCCCATGCGTGCTGTCCGGACTGCTCTGTGTCGAGTTCTGTTGCTGTTCTTGTTGCTGATGTTGTTGTTGTCGCTGTTTTTGGCTCTCCGGTTCTCCACCGCTGAGGATCTGATCAATGCCGAAGCTGATGGTTTCATGTTGGCCAGGTTGAGAGGTCTGACCTGTGGGGCTGGAGCTTGACGCTCGGTCCATCCTCTCCTTCCACAAACCTGACCGAATAGCTTTCTGGAGACTTATATTCCACTTTTAAATGACTAGTTCTCAACGCTACTGAGTGTTAAATTCCTCTTCACTCCTTTTCCTTTTTTTTTTTTGATGCAGCAGCAGATTCCGGCGATGCTCCAGCGTCGATCCGGGCATGGAAAGTTTTTTTGGCAGAAAGACTTGGATCGGTTTCACACTCAGTACCAGGTTTGTCTCCTGCTCGTAGCTCCTCCTAACTTCATTTGTGTTTTGCCTCTTTTCTCATTGGGCACGTTTGTCTCATTCTCTTCTGATTGGTGTACGCTTTGTGACATCACTCCCTGATTGGTCCGGAGTGGATTGGTCTCCTGATTGGTCTCTTGTGTTCAAGCAACTATTTGTATGTCGGACATTTTAAAGTGTCTTTAAAGTGATGATTGCATTTTATTTCAGATCCTTAGTTACACTTTATTGCTTCATGTTTATAAAATACACGAACGAACTTGCAATAGACTGTTGTGTCGTGTGTGTGTGTGTGTGTGTGTGTGTGTGTGTGTGTGTGTGTGTGTGTGTGTGTGTGTGTGTGTGTGTGTGCGCGCGCGCTCCCACCGTTTAGGGTTAATCAGATGAGGGCGAGTTGTCTCTCACGAGCTTAATCCGATGTGTGTGTGTGTGTGTGTGTGTGTGTGTGTGTGTGTGTGTGTGTGTGTGTGTGTGTGTGTGTGTGTGTGTGTGTGTCGGTCTCATCGATCGGTCGGATGAGAAACTCGAGCCGGTGTGTATTAAAAGCGGCGTCATTAGAAAACCATCCGGACTTCACATGGCCTCCAGCAGAGAAAGAGAGAGATAGAGAGAGAGTGTGAGAGAGAGAGAGAGAGAGAGAGAGAGAGAGAGAGAGAGAGAGAGGGGGGGGGGGCTTTTCCACCTTCACTATTTATTGCTTGAAGGAAAAAACAGATTCATTATTTATTTATTTATTGATTCTGCTGTGGAATAGACTTTAATAATGTAACTTTAATTATTATTATTATTATTATTATTATTATTATTATTATTAATATTATTGTAATATTTTGACCTAATTGACAGGCCAATACTATTCGAACACAAAAATGATTTGTTCTACACATAATACAATCACACCACTATTAGCAACACAACATACATTTGTAAAAAAAATTTTGTTTGTTTTATTTGGAATAGATTTAAGTTCAGTAAAAACAAAAACAGAATAATTGTATTTTAATTATACATTCGAAAATATTTTTCCCGCAGTTTAAAATCTATCTTAAAAACAAACAAACAAACAAAAAAAAACGTCTGAATAAAGCTACTTTAAAACTTTTAGATTGTATCCTAATGTAAAATGTGTTTTTTTCGGCAGAATTATTTCAGAGAATATTTTTTACGCACAAAATGTAACATTGATTAAACAGTGATGTTAAACACTACTCTTAATTGAAACAATTAGTGAAGCACAAAAAGCTTGTCATGTCCAATTAAGGAGCGGTGTGGTTGTGTGTGTGTGTGTGTGGCCGCTGGGACACTCGATCCGCTGCCAAAGTGCTTCCGTGTAAAAGAAAGCGACGCTTAAACCAGATTAAGTTTGGACTCTTTTCGGCTCAAAGCTGCTGTGTTTGATTAGCTTCAGGGGGCTGCGGAGGAGAAGCAAATCCGGTTAACTGTGAAGGAGTTGATATTTTAATAGACCATTAGCGAGTGCTGCTGATGCTAAAAAGCTCCTTTCCCCATGGGATAGAGAGAGAGAGAGAGAGAGAGAGAGAGAGAGAGAGAGAGAGAGAGAGAGAGAGAGAGAGAGAGAGAGGGAGGGGAGGGGGCTTCAGACCACTGGACTGAGGAAGATGTTCACTTCATTCCAGTGTCACTTGGTGTTAGGGCTAGTGGCGTAGGGTATATAGGTTATTTATAGGAATTAAGTATGAAATTTGCACGTCATGAAGTCATCAAATACACCTGCAATGGCAACAATGTGCACATGGTTGAACAGTTCTTTCACCAAAGATGCTTAGCTGCATATTAATTAGTAATACCCTACATTTCTTTATTATTATTGTTATTGTTGTTGTTGTGTAAAACATTTATATATACTTACTGACGCTATTTTTCTGTACGCAAATAACACTACACTACTATAACAATCACATTTCTTTCATTATATGCATTTATTTATTAATTTATTAGTTTGAATATTTTTCTATTCTTTTTTCTTTTTGAAAAAAAAAAAAGAAAGTAGAACACAACTGTGCACAAAAGGTTAAACAGTTCTTGTGATTGTAACATCACAACCATCATGATTATTACTGTTAGGGGGCCAAGCATTCGCAAGGAACTATCTTATTATTATTATTATTATTATTATTATTATTATTATTATTATTATTATTATTATTATTAATATTATTATTATTATTATTATTATTATTATTATTATTATAAAAAGTTTTCATTATTCTAGTCTTCAGTAGTCCACAGGTGCAATTCCAAAAAAGTTGGAATGCCTGGGAATATTTAAATAAAAACATAATGCAATGATTGGAACTCACAACCCCATATTTCATTAATAATAATTTAATTAATATCAGAAAATATACAAATATTTAAGTAGAGGTAATGTACATTATTTTCAATAAACTTAATTTTGAATTTGATGGCCACCACTTGTCTTAAAAAAGTTGGGACAGGGCCATGTTTACCAATGTGTAGTGTAACCTCTTCTTTAAACAACAGTCCTTTGTTTCACCAACCGAGGAGACCAGTTGCTGGAATTTTTGGGAGAGGAATATTATCTTATGTGTGTATGATTAAAAATTCTGGCTGCTTAAATGTCCTGGGTCTTCTTTGTCATATTTTTGTAACACATTTTTAATTGGTAAAAGTTCTGGACTGTAGCGAGACGAGTTCAACACCTGGACTCTTTTCTTGTACTATAAACCAAGCTGTATGCAGTTTAGCAATGTCTTGCTGAAATATGCAAGGTCTACTCTGAAAAAGACTTCTGGATGGAAGCATATGTTTCTTTAAAACCAACATGTACTTTCATCATTGATGGTGCCATTAGACATGCAAGCTGCTCATTACATAAGCACTAATGCACCCTCATAATGCACCCCCATACTGCAGGCTGTTGAACTGAGCACAAATAATAAGCAGGGTGGTCTCTTTTTAGTCTGGATGGCACAGCATCCATGCTTTACAACAGGAATTTCAAATTTAATTCTTCTGACCACAGAACAGTTTTCCACTTTGCTAAAGTACAATTAAAATTAACTTTGGCCCAGAGAAGACAGCAGTGCTTCTGGATTATGAACCCTTATGGCATCTTCTTTGCACAATAGAGCTTTGACTTGCATTTGTAGATGGCATGGCCATAAGAAAATGCATTTTATATTGACGAAGATGATTGTGAAATTGTTCCAGAATTTTTAGATGAAGTTCTGGTGAACCTCTGCCCATCTTCTGATAGACTTCTGTAAGATGCTCTTTTTACACCCAGTCATGTTAATGACCTGTTGCCAATAAACTTAATTGTAAATTGTTTCTCCAGCTTTTTCTTGTTAGTAACACTTACTTTTGCAGCCATTTGCTGTATTCAGACCCCCTTAAACTTTTCACTCTTTGTTATATTGCAGCCATTTGCTAAAATCATTTAGGTTCATTCTTCTTCCTCATGAATGTACACACAGCACCCCATACTGACAGAAAAACACAGAATTGTTGACATTGTTGCAGATTTATTAAAAAAGAAAAACTGAAATATCACATGGTCCTAAGTATTCAGACCCTTTGCTCAGTATTTAGTAGAAGCCCCCTTATGATCTAATACAGCCAGGAGTCTTTTTGGGAAAGATGCAACAAGTCTTTCACACCTGGATTTGGGGAACCTCTGCCATTCCTCCTTGCAGGTCCTCTCCAGTTCTGTCAGGTTGGATGGTAAACGTTAGTTGACAGCCATTTTTAGGTCTCTCCAGAGATGCTCAATTGGGTTTAAGTCAGGGCTCTGGCTGGGCCATTCAAGAACAGTCACGGAGTTGTTGTGAAGCCACTCCTTCGTTATTTTAGCTGTGTGCTTAGGGTCATTGTCTTGTTGGAAGGTAAACCTTCGGCCCAGTCTGAGGTCCAGAGCACTCTGGAGAAGGTTTTTGTCCAGGAATCTCCCTGTACTTGGCCGCATTCATCTTTCCCTCGATTGCAACCAGTCGTCCTGTCCCTGCAGCTGAAAAACACCCCCACAGCATGATGCTGCCACCACCATGCTTCACTGTTGGTACTGTATTGGACAGGTGATGAGCAGTGCCTGGTTTTCTCCACACATACCGCTTAGAATTAAGGCCAAAAAGTTCTATTTTGGTCTCATCAGACCAGAGAATCTTATTTCTCACCATCTTGGAGTCCTTCAGGTGTTTTTTAGCAAACTCCATGCAGGCTTTCATGTGTCTTACACTGAGGAGAGGCTTCCGTCGGGCCACTCTGCCATAAAGCCCCGACTGGTGGAGGGCTGCAGTGATGGTTGACTTTCTACAACTTTCTCTCATCTCCTGACTGCATCTCTGGAGCTCAGCCACAGTGATCTTTGGGTTCTTCTTTACCTATCTCACCAAGGCTCTTCTCCCCCGATAGCTCGGTTTGGCCGGACGGCCAGCTCTAGGAAGGGTTCTGGTCGTCCCAAACGTCTTCCATTTGAGGATTATGGAGGCCACTGTGCTCTTAGGAACCTTAAGTGCAGCAGAAATCTTTTTGTAACCTTGGCCAGATCTGTGCCTTGCCACAATTCTGTCTCTGAGCTCTTCAGGCAGTTCCTTTGACCTCATGATTCTCATTTGCTCTGACATGCATTGTAATCTGGAAGGTCTTATATAGACAGGTGTGTGGCTTTCCTAATCAAGTCCAATC
>NC_139591.1:18930368-19047868 GCF_946808225.1 Silurus aristotelis
TGTGTGTTTACAGCTGCTATAATGTAAGTGACAAAAGAAACTGACTTGTGTGTCCACTACAAACATGAGATTTCTTGTTTTCATGGTTATATATTTAGACACATGGAGCTTAAAACAGTCACAAAAGTCATGAATGGACAGAATTAATACAAAATAAAAAAAAACATGATGTCAGCAACATTTTCTGAGCTGCGACGCACAAACACACAAAACACTTTGCACTATAAGAGTTTTATTGTCCAGGGTTAGATGAGGTTACACTCTTAATCACACACACACACACACACACACACACACACACACACACACACACACACACACCGTCCCTCACAGGAACACGACAATATACAGAGTAGAGGGCGAGTGCGCCATAAATATTCATCACCCTGTGTGTGTTTTACAAGAAGAGCGATTTGCTTTAACGCAATGTTTCTGTTTGAGTTAAACGGCGCCATAAAGCGGAATGTGCAATGAGCCGTTTCACAGGTCTTTATAAATATGGATATACACTTGGATATCATTTACTGAGCGAGAAAGAGAGGGAGAGAGAAAGAAAAAAAGAGAAAGCGGGAAGGGAGGAGTGAAGAGCACAGGAGAGGATATAAAGGAGGATATAGAGAAGATAAAAATGAAAGAAAGAGTTACCCCTACTGCTGTCGGAGACTAAATTATTCATCTGTTCAGTATTGCGGTTGGAGAGAGAGAGATGGACAGAGTACATGAAGATGGAGCAGAAGAAAGAAAAGAGGACAGTGTGAAAGAACAGAAAAGAGAAGAAAGAAAGATAGAAAGAAAGAAAGAAAGAAAGAAAGAAAGAAAGAAAGAAAGAAAGAAAGAAAGAAAGAAAGAAAGAAAGAAAGAAAGAAGGGTGGGAGTAAGAGCGGCTGAGCAATAAAAGGGACGAGTGAGTGGCCCTCAGGCCCTGTGCTGCCAGACTATTTAAAAGTTATTAACACACATCTTTAAAATTGGGAGAAATAAAAGAGAGCGAGAGAGAAAGAGAAAATAGAGGGCGGGGAAGAGTCAATAGAGAATGTTAATAAATCCAAGACACAATAGAAGACAAATGACAGCAAAAGAGATGGGTGAGGAGACTCTGAGGACACGGAATCGGGCCAGGTGTGGACCCACATTGGGCCCCTTTCCACTCCCCCCCCCCCTCCCATATACCCCTCTCAGGCCCATCCATACCCCCCCTCCTCTTGGTGCTAATTGATTCTAGCTGTGCTGAGCTGATTGGTGTGAGGACCAGCTGTCTCAGAGCAGCATGACCCCCAAACATCCACCTGCAGGAGGGCATGACACCCCCACTCAAGACCCCTACTGACCTCACCATGCTGCACATCATCTCATAAACATACACATTATAGCATTTTATCTCTTATCGAGTCTCTGAATGTAGCAGCACAAGTTAAATGCAGAATGGTACCATTTTAGAATTGACCATTATTTTCTATTTTGATGTAGATGGTTTTATAACATGGCTTTGTTACTACACCATATTTAACTGTTAGGATTTGAGTTGTATTCGCTTTATTCGCTTACTGCTTTACTGTATAAAGTTATGAGGTGACTTTATTGTAATTTTGCTTGATTCGAATGCATGTAATGCTAGTGTATGTTATTGTGCTAAATGAGAAAGCCTATAAATATGCACTACAGAACATGTTGATAGATTTGACGAGTCTGAGCGGTGACACTCACTTTGGATTGGAAGCCCTTGGTGGGTTTAAGTGGTTAAGTGAATGGTGTCACTCAACCCTCTGGGGCAAAGTAGTCACAAAAGCTAAATTAACAGGGTTATGCAGTTTGAACATTGTTCAACTGGTTTTGGCCAATAACCTCTTTCTAACCACCCCCTGGCCACCCTCTAACCACCCCCTGGCCACCCTTTGGCCACCTCCTGGCCACTCCCCATCATGTAATAGATTTATGGATCTTCTAGCCACTCTCTGCCACCCTTCGGCCAACCTGTGTAATTGTAAAAATTGCCGTTTGCCAGTGTGAAATTAAACCGCCTTCACAAGTTCTCACACTCTTCATGGTTTCGCATCAGTACTCCTGGTGGTGCTCTTACAAATTCCACAACCAAAGAAAAATATCTTACTCCTCAATCATAATCCTGTCGATTTTTTTTTTTTTTTACCATGAATCGACTTTCACAACACCGTGCATGTGACAAACGTTTGTCGATCGCATAGCATTTCGGTTTCTCCATAATTATGATTAACTTTTTCCCCAAAAAAACCCAGCTGCGCATCGTCACCACTCAAATGCTTTCAAGACATGGCATACCTCATGGCTTTCCCATTGCATCATGGGAACTGGGTGTAAGTTTATTCCTTGTGGTTCTGCTGGTTGAATCGCTGTAACACTGATAAATGGTGGATTAATCTAACGCAAGCGTAAAGCGTTTTATATTTAAATGGCGAGGTGAAGCTCTTTAAAAAAGAACACCAAAAAAAAAAGGACAAATGAGAGCACTGAATGATGGAGGATACGTTTTATGCTTGCAGAGCCTGGAAACTGCGAACTATTAAAAAAATAGAACTACTGAGATTGAGCTGCAAATGCGGCGGATATGAAATCATGACGCTGGAGATATGAAAGGTTTCCCGCTTTTTTTTTTTTGCGACAGAATGAATAAATGTCGCAGCATGATTTCAGATCATCATGGGCCTGTAATGCGTGTGTGGAGTGTTGTACAGTGTGTGTAAAATGACCATGTATGTGCATGTTCGTGCATGCGCGTGTGTGTGAGTGAGTGAGAGCGAGACAGGGAAAAGCGTGTGCATACACGCGCGCGCTCGCTCGCTCGCTCGGTAATTGGCCGTATATTAAAGATAGTTGCGCCGCTGCCCTCTCTAACACAGCAATAAAGCCCACTTAGAGTGTTTATTAAAAACACACTCAGAGAGAGAGAGAGAGAGAGAGAGAGAGAGAGAGGGGTGAGTGCGAAAACTATGAACAGGAAAAAAAATTGGACTTTTTCCGCCATCATTTTTTGTCTTTAAAAAGTCCAAATGACCACTCAAATTGGGTAGTGCATCATTTTCTGTCACAGCGCTGAAAGCGTGCCAGACAGTTCTAATTCATCATTTCGGTGATTTAATAGCTGAGAAATATATTAAAATAATAAAAAGAAGGCTGAAATGCCCTGGATTTGCGGTGATAAATAGCCCTCCCTGGCCTGATCGGATTAGACGCGCTAACAGATATATTGCGGTCAGGATTCACGCAGGCACGCGCGATTGTTTTCCAATAAAAAAGTTGCATATTAAATTCCGACACAGAAGAGGAGGGGAAGAGGTCCTTCCATCTGCAAAGCCTCCAGAAAAAAAAAAACAAATGGAAAAAGAGAGGAAAGAGAGATGAATGTGCACAGGGAGTATATGCAGAAAGGAAAGTCGCATCTGCGTCTGCCGCTGCGCGCGCGCGCGTGCATGTGTGCAAAGTCGTGATATCTGCAGAATCACAAAAAAAAGGCCAATGCAGGTTATTATGTACGTGTGGCCACTTCTACTTGCGCGCGCTCGCACTTTTGCCTTGCGTGCCAGCGATAATATCTCGCTCTCGGGGCACCATATTAGCATGTTTCACAAGCTCATAAACTTTAATTTAAACACACGCACACACACACACGCGCGCGCACAAAACGCGCACGCAGACACACGCAGGGCACGGAACTCGTAGATGGAGCGCGCATATTCCCATCCGAGTCTCCAGAGAGCGCGCACACAAGTCTCGTCGTCCTCCGACTCATCAGTGAGCGCGTGATTGTAATTAATTAGCTCATTTGCTTATGCAAATGCCTGCAATTAAGTCATATTGTTTGCTAAAGAGATCATTTTCCGAATCCTGTACGCGAGTTGTTCGTCTAATTAGGCGCATTAGTGTAAATTTGTAATTAACAGAGCGTAATTAGGAGGGAAGGAGGAAACGAAGGAGGGATTGAGGGAAAGAAAGAGTGAGTAGAGAGAATGCACACCGAGATTCGGAGAGATGGAGAGGAGGTTGGAGAAGCTGAAAAGGTGTCAATCATAGGCCTAAAGTGTGGCAATGGTGTTTGTGGCTTGTGGGAGAGAAATTGAATACTATACTATACTCACTATGAATAAAAGCTGTGATTGTTCCCAGTGTGTACCCTCATAACTACTCTTCCTCCGAATGCCAATTTTAGTACTTACATCATTTATGCAACATTTTGATCAAGACTTTGATCAGACACAATTAATGTTAATCAATTATACTGTGCCACATTAACGTTTAAACAAGTTTTTGGTGTAGGCAAAGATCAGTTGAAGGGGGTCTCCAGTGTCTGAGGTGTTTGCGACATCTTGAGTACAAAGGCGTTTAAGATTCTTTGCAGTTTCTCTGTAATGATATGACCAGTGGTGTCCATTAATGTCTTATGTACTTCTTAAAAGAGAATAAACAGGTGTTTGAAGCTGCTGTAATGTAAATTATAACATACATAATATTAAATGTAACTGCACTATTTGGGCAAGAACTGGGACAAATGGTTTACTAGCCATATGTGGTTTTTCCACAAACTGATACCACAAAGTTGGAGGCACATCATTGGAGGTATTTGAATGCAGGAGCATCACATTTTCCTTTCACTTGAACTAAGAGACACAAACCTGCTCCAGCATGACAATGCCAGCTACATGAAGATATAGTTTACATGGGTTGGAGTGGAAGATCTGCTGCAGAGCTCTGACCTCACCGCTACATTTGGAACACTAATCGCACCCCTGGCCTCCTCACTTCATCTATATCAGGACCATACCATGATAACAACCTTGTAGCCGAATGAGCAGAAGTCTCCACAAGCACTTAGCAAAATGGAAAATCTTCCCAAAAGAGTTGGTTATTATAAAAGTAAAGGCGAAATTGGATGTTCAAAAAGCCTTTTTAGGGTCAGGTGTACACAAACCTTTGTCATTATAGTTTATATATTTATAAATGTGTGAAGGTTATTATAACTGCAAATAGACACTAAATGGAAAATGGTATGTTCAAAAAGCACATACAAATCTTATGGTCTGGTGTCCATATAGTTTATTAACAGATAAAATAATAATGTTTATTTTTACATAATGTTTATTTGTGTAAGAGGAACAAAACACTTGAAGGTGCTGTTATAGGAAAAGAATCATCTTCTGTGTGAAAACTTCATCATGCCACACCTTTGTTGATTATTTTCTTCTAACAGAACACTCTTATGGTTTATTCTTTTTATGTAGAACTATTGCATCCATTCTTAGAAGTTTAATTATAAATGTTTCGTAGAGAGAGAAAGCAAGAGAGAGAGAGAGAGAGAGAGAGAGAGAGAGAGAGAGAGAGAGATGACACGTAGGGTCAGAGTGATGGAACACAGAAGGGTTAAATCTCTTTCATTATTACTCTCGGAATCGGCCTAAGGGGATGCAAGTATAAATGATCAGAGGAGAGAGGAGGAACGAGAGAGATGAAGTGAGATGAAGACAGAGGAGAAACAGAGAGAGAGAGAGATCTCAGAGCAGACTCAAATAAATCATAACAATCATAACCTGAGGACACTTCATGACAAACAGGGTTGGGTTGGGGGGGGCTTAGAGAGAGACAGAGAGAGAGCATGAGAGAGGGAGAGAGAGAGAGAGAGAGAGAGAGAGAGAGAGAGAGAGAGAGAGAAAGGGGGGGGGGGGTATGGGGAAGATGAAAAGAGGATGGCATGAGAGACAGGCACATTGAACCGTGTCATTATTTAAGCATAAAGGCTAATGATGTACAATTACTAGCCCTCCATTGTTCACACACACACACACACACACACACACACACACACACACACACACACACACACACATGCACACACACTTAGACATATTATTGCGATAGATTTTATTAATATGAAGCAATTTATTCTGGCTTTGACACATCTTTTCCCCCTGCAGCTAACAGTTCTTATGTTCAAAGTTTCACATTAGCATAATGTTAATATATATGTTTGTTAGTTTTTTTTTAGGCGTGGATAGCATTTATGCTAAGCTAGTTTTATGTCAATTTATCTATGCAGGTTTATCTATAAATCTGGAACCACAGAAAGGTAAAAAGGTGATATAAGTTGCGAGAACATTGTAGCTGTCAGCAAAGTTTTTAATTCACAAGCATCCATTTGAGTTTTTCCTTTCCGTAACCCTGGTAACAGTATCCGAGAACTGAATTATCAAAACATTCATTAAACAAATACAATACATTTAAAAATTATGTTTCTGCAATGTTCTGAAAGCATCTGTGGTTACTATTAATAGTATTAATAAATCAAATATTACCAATGTTATGTCAACCTTTATAAAGGTTAGGTTTTTGCAGAAATACCCAGACACCTTGACATTTCCTAAAAACTGCATTGCAGAACGTTTAAAAAACATTTATATCTATAAAGGAACATTCATAAATGTTATTTTAAGCCACTGACCAAAAAAAAACCCTTTCTTTCTTTGAAAATAAATAAAACAATTTAAATCCCAACAACAAATAAACCACTGAAATGTTACAGGAACAAGAAAACTTCCTAGAATCCTAGAGGTCAAAATGTTGCCAGAAATGTTGTTACATTTAAGTTCTAATTAGACATCAAACACAAAAATCAATAAATTGTAGGAACATTTGCAAAGGTTATTAATGTAGCAGGCTTACCTCTGAGGTGGTGTAGGATCCATTTGCAGGAAGTATCGTCAAAAGACTTCCAAGCCATTGTCAGAAAAATAATGAAAACATGAATGAATATAGCAGGTAACTCTTGCTTGTATATCACAGGACTAATTTGCATTAAGATTCGGAAATAAATAAAAAATACCTGGGGGTTGAGCTTCCTGCAAGAAAAGCATAGTCACAGTTACCTCATGCACAACCAAACTCTTTGGCTCATTTGGAAGTTAGGATAGGGAAACCTCCTACAGTCAGCTTGAATGCACTAATTCCGGTTGCCTGATGGAGTTTGATATAAGTGCTGTCTCACATTTCTTTGGCTTCTGATTATACATACATTATACATCATTATACAATATGATCTCAGGTAGCAGCTAATCCCCTGGTTGAGCCTTTTTACCTGCCTGTTAGTTTATAGATTATAAACAGTAGTTAGACTGACATTGATGTTAAGTTGCTTACAAAATGCCTGCCCTACCTGTGACATGAACATGACATTGGCCCCCCTCACTCTTGGTATTCCATAGATACTACAGTCGCAGTTTCCATGATGGTGGGGAGTCCTTTAAGAGCGACTAAATGGCAGCACTTGGAAAAACGGTTTATAATGACCACAATTGTCATGAGGATATTAGAAATGAGTGCAATGATGAATCCAGTGCTTTGTGATAACACAGTCACTAAGGAATGGGGAGAGAATCAAGGATCCCAGCGGGGAGTTTTCTGGGAGTCTCGGACTGAGGAAAGATAGAGCAAAACTTAAAAAAAATAAGCAATGTCCTTAACTAGACTGGGCCACTAGAAGGAAAGTTATGACTTGTCCATGATGTCCAATCGAATATGTGCAATAACACCTGAGGTAGTAGGGTTGAATCTTGCTGGGCAGGTGCATGCAACAGGTTTAAACCCCCAAGGGAGCATGTACACATTGCTGTTTTTACTACTATGCTAGTATGTAATGGTGAACTGGAACTTTGTAAAGATTACCGGCCATCATGCTTGCCTATGGTTTCGAAGTTTTGTGTTCTTGATCCAAGTTCTTATAATCTGTTATTACTCCAGCCAGTGTCTCCACTCCTCTAATGCTGCCTTGATGTAGATGAGCTCCTTTCCCACATTATCATTTCTTTCTGCAGTGGTTAACTTCCAAGACAAAAAGCACATGGATACAGCTTTCCTGATGTGCCATGCCTTTGTGATAAGACTTCTCCTATTCCATAAGTAAATGGAAGTTTAGGGTTAGGATGTTCAAGGAAGTGGCCTATAGTGAACTTGATCTTGAGTGATTCAATGGCCACTTGTGCTTTGTCTGTCCATTGTAATTTTCTGGGTTTCCCTTCAGAAGTGAAGTCTATAATGAACTGCCAGTAGAAGAATGCTAAACCCAGGAACCTTTGTAATTTATTAATGGTGATGGGACGCGATAATGTATCCCAGGAAGGTGGCACTGGTAGAATGGAACAGTCTCCTGTCTTGGCATACAGTTCTCTCGGTTCTCTCCAGGCCAAGTGAGTGCAGTCTGTTCATGGTAAATATGTTGAGCCTGTTTTTGCAAATAGATGAGGACATCATCAATGTAGATGATGAGGTCACAAAATGCACTCTTGGTGCATTGCTGAAGCCATAGCTCATGTCCTGGTATTCATAGTGCATATTACCATATATATAGTTAGCATGAGATATACGTGTGTGTATATATAATGAGCACTGCATTGCAGCCATTATTAGCTTTCAGCATAGATGCAGTAAAAACCCATAGCTGTGCTTGTGAATGTTAGCTTTATACATGGGAGTGATTAGAGAAAAAGAAGCTACTTAAAAATCTCCAGATATAAATGTTTGTCCATGTGACCACTGACATCCTTCCTGTTTCTTTGTTCAGCTGCTGGGTAACAAGGGGAGAAAAAAAAAACAGTAATTGGTTTTTAGTTTTAATTTCTTGTGTTTAACACGAATGGGTGAGTCGTATTAACGCTGAGTGAGCTGCTGTAATAAGTGCGTGTGACCTGCAGGAATGTTCAGTCATCAATCCGTGTAGAAGGTCTAATGACCTGCTCATCTCAGACACTTATTAAGGACATCAGTCTCTCTCTCTCTCTCTCTCTCTCTCTCTCTCTCTCTCTCTCTCTCTCTCTCTCTCTCTCTCTCTCTCTCTCTCACTCGCTCGCTCTTATACTTCTCGTCTCTCTTAAGGAAAGCTAATTAAAATAACCATTTGGCAACCCAACGTCCTAATTGCTATTCCCATCATCGCTGGTCGATTGGGAGGTTTGAGAAAGATAGAGAGAGAAAGTGTGAGGGAAAAGAAAAAGATGAGTGAGAGAAAGATTGATAGAGATAATGAGTCATTAGAAGCATACATTAGTGCCTAATGCTCTCTCAATCAGCTTTAGCTCTTCTGTCTCTTGCTCACATTTTATCGCTCTCTCTGTCCATCTCTCTGTCCATCTCTCTTTCCATCTTTCAATCTAGTCATTCATCTTCATCAGCCTGTAGAGCTCTTTGTCTCTCCATCCATCTTTCAGTCTTGGTACATTTTTCTTTGTCCATTTATCTGTTGGTCCATCTCTCTGTCTGTCCATCCCTCCTTCTGTTGTCAATTTTTCAGTATATCACTTTGTTCATCATTTTGTCAAACAGTTCATCTGCAGCACTCCATCCTATTTTTTATCTACTGTTCATATATTTCCATATCTTTGCAATATTTGTTTCTCTGTCCTTTTTTTCTAGCTCTGTCCAATCATCCATTTATCCATCCATTCATCCATCCATCTATCCATCCATCTATCTGTCCATTTTCCAAATAAGACACTTCACCTTCATCAGTTTGTCCAATTGTTTGTTAATCCATCTTTTTCTATATTTCTCATAAGGTGTTTTCCTTCATCCCCCTTTCCTTCATTCATGTTTCATTTTTTCCTCTCTTTGTCCATCTACATGTCAATCTGTCAGTCTTTATATATTTATTTATTTCTCTTTATTTCTCAGAATCAAACTGTCCATCTGTCCATCAATCTTTTTAAATTCTCAGTCAATTTGTCCATCCCTATCAGTCAGTATATTCCTTCAGCAATTCCTTTAGTCCATCACTTCATCCCCCCATCCATCCTTTAACCTTTTCCATCTCTTCGTTGATCTGTCCATCTAGCGTTGTGTCAGTCTAATCACTGCCCAACTCAAACCAGCTGGCTTTTTTGAGGTCTCTTACTCAATCTCTCCACCCATGTCTTTTTCAAACCGATCCATCTCTGAGCTGATAGATACATCTTTCCATCCGTTCAGTTATCTGGTGATCTATCCATTTATCTAGCATTTTAGCCATCAATATGTCCATCTGTCTATCTCTTGATCAAATCATCATTTTAAAATTTAGAATAGATTTTAAAAGCATTTAAAAAGCAATAATAACTCTTTATCTTTAGGGGAACTTTTATAAAGCTTTATTGTTTATTGTGTGTGTGTGTGTGTGTGTGTGTGTGTGTGTGTGTGTGTGTGTGTGTGTGTGTGTGTGTGTGTGTGTGTGTGTGTGTGTGTGTGTGTGTGTTGCTCCATCTATTGGTCACACATGGCATTACAGCTCCTCTTATTAGAAAATATTGCTGACCATAGATTTTTTCCTACAAAATATTTACTTTGAAGTCATCATATTGAGTTTTTTTTATTTTTTTTATTATTTTTATTTGATAGTGTGATATTGCTCGGTGTATTTATATGCGTCTGAATAACAGGGGGAAAAAATCTGCAGAAGACACAGAAGTGACATTCAGGACATCACTGAACGACAGACGACGGTAATAAACGAGATAATGGCAGAGTTATTCCGCGTTCACGGAGCTTTTCCTGATTGCATCATCCTGTTTACTGAAGTGTTTAGGACCTGTGTGTGTGTGTGTGTGTGTGTGTGTGTGTGTGTGAGAGAGAGAGAGAGAGAGAGAGAGAGAGAGAGAGAGAGAGAGAGAGAGAGACTGCAATCACACCCTTTCCTGTCTTTTATGCAAAAAAGGGGAAAAAACTACTATTAGCGGAAAGTTTAATGATTCCAGGAAACGATCCAGGAAACCCTGTAATCATCATACACAGAGCATGAGCTCCAGAGAGACAGACCGGCAGGCAGGCAAGCAGACACACACACACACACACACACACACACACACACACACTTTTGATCATCTTTATTTATTTGTGTTACAACAACTTTTTGAGTCCAAAGTGATTTACATTTTTTAATTTAAAAAATTCAAATGATTTATGATTCAAAATAAGGTGAGGAATCTGTCAACAAATAAGAAAGTAAACAAATGCTATATATGAATTTATGAAAGCGAATAAAAGAGACAGAGACAAATCATCTCACAAATCATTTCATTTTTAAATTGTACAAAAAAATAATATATAAACTTGTGTAGAATGTGTAGATTTTTGTTCTCACCACAACTGAATCAAAATCCATTAGTCATATGGGACCAATCTGTCAGGAACCAAACCAGTTGTTCTTCTGTTCTTCTGGTATCATACTGAGTATTTGTTTAAACCAGAGGCTCACTTCAGTGAATTGTGATTTAATTTCCCTTGATTTTATTGATCAGAAAATGTTTTCATGTTTTGTTTGCATGGTATTTTGATTGTGGAAGACTGGATCTGGGGATAGTTTTCAATGTTTATTTTTCCATTTATCAAGGTTTTAAAATGTTGTGTTCTCAGTTAATTGTGCTACTTTGGTCTGCTGTGTTCAGTTAAAGTAGGTGAGCAGGTGAAGTAGACACCTCGCAAAATCTTGAAAATTAAGTTAGAAGAAGAAGAGGAGAAGAAGGAAAAGAAGAAGAAAAATAAGGTTTTTACCTGCTTCAGTAAAATGTAAACTGTAACGTATTGGTCAAACATTACTAGTGTGCAATTCTCAGATGATGGAACTCTTCCGGGGGTCCAGGTTTGTTTAATAATGACTAAGATTAAGAGGGCATTTTAGATGTTTGAAAATTGGTTGTATTTCTCTTAAATTGAAAGGTCGACTTAAAGACACAACTAAAGAACCGTATGGCTTGTTTATTCTTGAGCGAGGTTATCATACATGGTCATGGTTGGCGCACACTCCATTACCGGTATGTTGGACGTGGCAGTGATGGTTTGGACGACCCTGGGCTGTGTGCTCATCACCGCCGCTGTCATTTTCCGGTGGTTTATCTCCCGGGCCATTTGAGTCCACGAGCAACAGATGCAGAAACAGGAGATCAGGATGTCTTCACACAAACTGCCCTACAATACAAACACACACACACACACACACACACACACACGCAAACATACAACCGCAGCATTATATTCTGAACCACTTCTAACGTATCCCAAGCCATGCCTTCTACCCAACATAAGTGTGCTGCATGTGCTCAGATCTTCAAAATGGCGGCTGTATTAAGCAAATGATGCTAAGTGTAATTCCTGTGCCGTTTAAGCCATATGTACTTTTTTCCTCTCATGTTTTAACACATCTAAGAGAAATGTTAACATTTCAGACACATTGATCAGCTTATCACGTCAATGACACTAGCCAAATCGTTATCTCAGCCTTAACCTTTCTTTTATTTGCAAGTGAAGTAAAATCGCTTTCCGAGTTTCTGAATTTTAAATCGCCGTCTGAGTACCATATTGGCACGGCATGGACAAACGATGAAAAATGCAAAATTGCAAAACTCCAGCAACACGGATGTGTGACCTGTCAAAAACGATCAGCACAGTAAGAAGAGGAGATTGCTGGGTGTGGTGATGTCACATGACGTCATTTTTTTACACGCCTCTAGAAAAATATGGCGAACACAAGCTCTACCTACTGAAGAATATCGTGTTGAATGTTTTACAGACACAATAGAGCGCATACAGGGACATGTTTTGCACCATCAAGCAACACTCATATGTTCTTCCACAATTATGCCACAATTAAGTTTTTGAAACAATTTTGGTCCAATTATTGGTATGATGCCATTCTTGCAGTGTCTCTCACCGCATTAAGAAACTCCTGATTTCTTGAATTTGTTATTTAAATAAACATTTGGTTTGATAGTTTGTAAAAATTGTAAAAACCATGTTCTATCATACATTATTTTCAGTTTTATTTATACAGTTGAGTTTATGGACCACGGCTCTCACCGGGATTTGGTACTTGTAGCGTATGGCCACCCTCATAGATAGAGTGACAGGAGGAACACAGAGGCCCACTCCGGTAGCCGCCATTAAGGCCGGGCCAAAAATGTCCACAAGAGGCAGGCATAAACTCTCCCCGAACTTAGACGAAGTGCTGCACATGAAGCAGGGAAAACACCAGTAAGCATAACAACCTAAAAAAGAGGATAATGTTATTAATATTACCCAATAAATCCTCATTAAATCTATAAATATTATAAATGATTATATGGTTTGCTTTCCATTTTTAGATGATAAAGCTTCTAGAAAGCAAAAACAGTAGTCACATTTTTTAATATTGACTAAAAGATGTGGACTTAAAGACATTGCAAAATTTCCATATATGAGCTCAAGAATATTCTAAAATTTGATATACAAATACTTAAATACATACAAATAATTGAAATATATGATCAACTTTTTTCTCAATACAAACACATACATATGCCCACATTTTCATCTAAGGTTTTATTCAAGATGTAACTACTTTCTTATACTGTATGAACACTAAAAGATACACAATTTTTTATATGGCATAAAAATGTGTGTGCACATGTTTTTTGTGCATATAGTTATATAACCATTGGTGTGTTTTTGGTGTGTTTTATTGATATATATTTATATATATATAGCTGCGCTTTTATTAATGAAAAGCTTGCACAAAGCTAATGGAAATGAAGACAGTGGATTCTTCTGAATGGATTTCACTCACACGAATTCATGTCCTGGCAGCAGTGGCACAGTCCTGTGTTCCACGCTGTGACTCTCGGCACCGCCACTGGCTGCTGCTGGATCACTATAGCTGAGGTGGCCATAATGCTTCACCCTGGTTCGCTGATTGATGATCATGAAAAACAATTTAGGTTACAAAGAGCATTCTTTGTTCATTTGGACTCCAGACAAAGTCTGAAAATCTTGCTTTCCTTTATCTTCTTTTATCTGTCAGCATATTAAGCACAGCAAACAAATCTGCATAGATTCTCCAAAGGTAGTGAAGGAGACATTGAAGAACATTTTAAAACAGATAACTTTTATTATTATTATTATTATTATTATTATTATTATTATTATTATTATTTCAACTTCTGAACTGGGGTTCGAGCCCCGGTATCGCCAGGCTGCCACTCTTGGGCCCTTGAGCAAGGCCCTTAACCCTCTATGCTCCGGGGGTCCCTTACGAGGGAAATATCAAGTTCCGTGACGTCGGAGTGACGTGGGGCCGCCTTCCCGTGGGCTCACCACCTGCAGGAGGGACCGTAAGGGACGGTGCTGTGAGGATTGGGCAGCAGTCGAAGGCGGGGTATGCCTGCTGCCCCCGCGACCCGAATTACGGATAAGCGGGAGAAAATGAGTGAATGAATGAATGAATTATTTCAACTTGTTCATCCGGTTTTGAAGGAAAATGTAACTATTCCGATTTTTTTTTTAAATCAACTAAAAAAAAAATCTTGTTTTTTCTTCTAAAAACTAAAGTTTTTCTACCTAAAGTGAATGTTATACATTTTATTTGCAAAAACTTTTTATCCAAAACAACTTATTTAATCCAAGACCCCTAACCATTGAGCAATTTGAAATCTACAACATAGGGAATATAAACATACTTCAAGCGTATTTCGAATAACTGAAGATGAGGTAAAGGTAATTATTTAAGCTTTTACCCTTTTTTTTTTTTAGCATGTGCCATGTTCATAAATATTTGTATTTTGTTTTGCTCTTACCTGCGGGTCAGTGTCGTTCTGCGTTCTCTTCCTCAGTACAAGTGATAAAACTTCCTGTAAATCTATATCTCTCTCACACACACAAACGTCATGTAAATAAAGTAGAATAACCTGTATCTTGAATTTTCCCTTCACTCTATAAATACACCTGTGGAGCAGCTTAATGTTCTCGGTGAGCTCATAGGTATTTGACATTTTGCATGTTTTTCCGGAAAACCTGGTGATTGATATTGAGACTTATAAAATTTAGCTAAGAACAATGATCCACTGTAACCTGTAGTTTATTACTGCAAACTTCTATACACCGACACATTCACTTAAATGACTGTGAAGCCTAATCCAGCAGGCTAACATACATGAAGTACATTTTTTTATCATGGCTATTGTAAAATCATCAGTATAATAAACTATAACAGGGTGATGTGATAAATCAGTCACTGTTACCAGCTTGTTGTTGTATGTTTTATTTCACTATTTACTACAGTAATTTACAATAAAATTTCTGACCAATCATAATTCAACATGATCAATGTTAACATTGTTAACATATTAACATTCTGGAGACTGTTTAGAACATTTCCTTCTATGAGTAGATAATTGTTTGTTGTTGTTGTTGGTGTGTGTGTGTGTGTGTGTGTGTGTGTGTGTGAGAGAGAGTAAAATATAAATAAATATACAGAGTGAAGCATGGTTGTGGTAGCATGATGTCAATAATCTTGATCTATGGATTGCTTCTTTGAACATTAGTAAAAGGCCTCTTCTAGGCGGTTATGCTTGTGCCATGCACAGACGTTTTAAAAGCTTGCTAGACTTCAGGATGCTTCATGATATTTGGTAAGTTCTGAATTCTTCCTATTTCTCTTGATGGCACATTAAGCTTTAGTTACACAAACCTACTGATGATGGTAGGTTGCATCAGTTCAAATTACTTACACGATCACAATTTGTAAATATTTTGGTTCATAAATAATTTATAATATAAATTATTAATAAGATCCTGGTAAGATCCTGATGTTGGGGGAGGAGGCGTGAGGTTCAGTTGGTGCTCCAATTCATGTCAAAAGGTCTTAAATAGGGTTGAGCTAAGAGCTCTACAGCAGGCCACTCCAGATCTTCCACTCCAACCCATGTAGGCCATATCTTCATGGAACTCACACTGTGCACAGGGATATTGTCATGCTGAAGCAGGTTTAGGTTTCCTTGTTCAGGTGAAGGGAAAATATACTGCAATCACATCCAAAGACATCCTATACAATTGTGTACTTTTAACATTAAGGTAACAGTTTATTTGTTCTTTGCCTTCATTTCAGAGAACATTAAATTTTCAATACATCAAAATTTCAATATATTTAACGAATACAAGGCATTAATTTGACGGTTCTAAAACATCAGACCGGGAATTATTTCCGGGGACGTGAAAAGTGTAGAAACGGTGACCTCTCTGGCATTAATAGATCATCATCAAGACATCAGATTTTATTTTCACTACAATATTAATGATACATTTAAAAAATAGATATGCAATACATAAAGGTATACATCCACAGAACTCTGCTATTTTCACAGTGATGTGATGAGATGAGATTAAACATTGTGCTGAATAGAAACTTTGCATGCATACCTACTTTTATACAACACTTCCTCCACTAGATTCTTATGCAGTACAAAATATGTTTTTCCTTACAAATGAATCAGGATCAGTTCTTTGGTCTGGCGGTGATCAAGGCGATTGGGATCGAACGACATTTCATCTCACGTGACATCTGACACCAGGCGCAGGACGTACAGCATGTGGCGATCAGGCAGTCGTTACAGATCGTACCCTATAAGAAAACAAATTACATGTTGCCATGGTTGCCAAAAGACTGTAGTAAGTATAACAGTTTAAGTTTAAGGAAACTACTACTGAAACTGAAGTGTTCTACTCAATTATATTATACACACTCACAATAACCCATTAATCAGATCAATACCATTAATCATTTTTACAGTTCTTAAGGCTTCTGTGAAGCTACTTTGTGACAGTCTGTTGTCAAATCCTCTGTACAAATTGAATTAGAAGAAAAAAATATACTATACAATTATACAAATGGCAAAGGAAGTAAGTCGAGGATAAAAGTATAATATGGCGATACTGTTAATATTGTTAGTGTCGTCCTCTAAAGAATGACGTTAACAAGGTTTCACATTGAAGAATCGGAGATGGCATCGTTTCTATGTTTAGCATTCTTCCAGTTAAAGTTACGGCTATCTGATTAAATGTAATCTCCCTGCGCACCTTAATGCCATAGCGGTGACGCATAGACACCCTCATGGCCCATGTAGCAGGTGAGACGAATCCACACATGTCCAACAGGGGGAGACACACACACTGTCCGTATTCTTTAGTTTTCATGCATGCAAAACAAGGGCAGCACCAGAACACAAAACAACCTGAAACACACACACACACACACACACACACACACACACACTGTACAAACCACCTCACATTCCAACACACTGACTCAACCAACATTCAAATTCAGACCAGTTCTGACAAAGTCAAAAATGTTCTGTGTAATGTCGTTAATCATAATTTATTTCTTCTTATTCTCATTTACTAACCACACCTCCGCTATAACAGACTTCACCATGTTGCTGTTGCGTTCCAAATTGTAATTGGTCAGATGGCTGTTGATTAAGTTTTATAGCAGTGTCCTCGATTAAATAGATTATCGTTTCTATAGCAAGAGTTCATTCACAGTGATGTGTATAATGAACGCTCCACAGACTACAAACTACCTAAAAATAGCTTCATTCGCAGCAATTCCGCTTTTTGAACTATTCACTGCTGTGTTTGTTTTATTAAACTAACTTCCTGAAGTAGAATAAAGAGGGGAATGTAAGAGAGAAAAAGAAGTGAGAGAAATAAAACATTTTAGTATGTGACTTAAGGTTGTTGCACTATTTTTTCCCATATTAGTACATCCTGAAGTGTTTTGTGTGTTATTGGTGTAAGATCGATATTGTGTGTGTGTGTGTGTTTTACACTCAGCCTTGTTGTCACAGCAGTCGCAGATCCCAGAGTCCCACTGGTCCGACTCTTTAGACTCCAGCACAGGCTGCGGTTGCTTTATCACCATCTTGGTTGTCATTTCTGTAGCTAAAAAAAACACAAACACCCGACTGAGGTGGAATAAGTGAGGACTCCCATGAGTATAGGAAGCTCAACAATCAATCAAACACCAACATCTTACTATTAAACCCAAAGAGACACTACTTAATGCTACAGATGTTACTACAGTTTTTTGCTATTATTAATAAACAAAAAATGGAACATTGAGGTATGGACATTTTTTCCCCCCATATCCTGTTTATTCAAACTCAATTTCCGAGCTCATTTTTTGTCTTAATTCGATTGATGTACAATACTGGAAAAGATGTAACACTATGGGGTATTTGGCCACCCATAGCTTTTTAATGACCATCCATATTTATTTTTTTTACAGTGTCTTTACTAAAATGGTAACAAAAATATGTACACATTATAAAAACAAACAACCAAAAGAACAATTTTCAGAGCAAATTCGCTTTTGTTGTTCAGTGTGATCTCCCTTTCACTAAGCACATCTTGAACTCTCGAAGAAGTTTTCTTACTAGAAGTTTTCTAGTATTTCTGAAGTAATCTTCTGGTATATTATAGCAGGCATCCTCAGCACTTCCCAGAGATCTTCTTTAGACATGGGTTGCCTCTATAATAATTAGGTCTGGACTCTGTGAATGTCAGTGGTTTATCAGCTGTTTTCTCTACAAATATGATTTTTCCGCATTAGCAGTGTGCTTGGGATCGTTATCATGCTGTTATCCTGCTTTCCAGAAAGACTGACATGATTAATTAAAACCATCATTTATCATTTTCAGCATTCATGATCCCATCAGTTCAGACAATATCAACACCACCAGTGGCAGAAATGCAGCCCCAAAACCACGGCACACCCTCCACCATGTTTCAGTGACTGCAAGCATTTCATCTCTCTCCAGCTCTTGTCTCCAACTCAACATATTGACAACTATAGGAATCAAAAACTTGAATTTGTTACTACATAATACCCTTTTCCATTTATCTTTATTCCAATCTTTGTGAACTTTAGCATACACTATTTTAGCCGTTTCACCCTGTTCCCCTTCCAAAGAAGTGGTTTCTTGGCTGCTACCCTTCCACAAAGACCATTCCTGATCAAGCTTCTTCAGACTGTTGAAGAGTCAAATTGGCATTCCCAAGAATCTGCCAGATGCCAAGCCAGGTCCTTGGTGGATATATTACAGTCTCTCAAACAAGAAACTCTGAGAAACGTACTTAGATCTTAAAAGTATACTTGGCCTTCTAGTCCTGTTCTTGCCCCTGACCTCTCCTAATTCTTTAAATAATAGCTTGAACACCAAATCTTGAGTAGATTGTTTGCTCATTTTCCTTTGAGAGTATGATTTTATGTTTGTCAAATTCTGTGATCTTTGGCTTATTGAATTGAATAATGTTATTGAAAGTTGGTTTATTAGCAAGTTCCACTTAATTAAACTCATACAAGATGTGTATGACTGAACAATAACACTTACATGTGTCTTGCATAAACCTGGAATAAAACACCTTTTTTCACAGCGACCATTTTAACATAGTAGGACAAATACAGGTGTTAGAAAAGACATAAGCGTTCCATTCCATTTAGGTTTACAAAAGGCATGTGTATTTGGTGTTTACTGCTGTAGATTTAGAGGAGTTAGCAATGGACAACGATAATGAATTTTAATGAATTTTGATTTTGATTTAAAATCTGATCATCAAATGATGAGTTGCAGCTGAGCCGATATTCAGTTTTATATTGTGCGAAACAAAATTTGTTTCAGATTTCCATCTTAATTCACACCCATTCATTCTGAAATATCCGCTGTGCACACAGTATCTCACAAAAGTGAGTACACCCCTCACATTTCAACAACTATTTTATTATATGTTCTCAATGGCCAATACTATAGAAATGAAACTTGGATATATTTTAGAGTAGTCAATGTGCAGTTTGTATAGCAGTACAAATTTACTTTCCTCTGAAAATACAGACATTATTTTCTAAATAACTGGCAACAAAAGTGAGTACACCACAAGTGAACATGTCATTTCATTGGCTCTGTACATGTACCCTACACAATGACAATAAAGTTGAATCTAATCTAATCTAATCTAAAACTGTGTCCAAAGTAGAGACCTGCACAGGACAGATTTTTCAGACCCGCTCACCACAAAAATGAGATTTTTCCCCAGCTGCAATATTTAAGTTTTGTCCCGCTTTCGCCTGCAAAAGCCCACAGGTAAAATGTATAAGTAGTTGTATAAGTTTTGTTTTATTTGAGTTTGACTTTGATAATTTATTTGATCATGAACATGGACATAAACAAGGATTTTTTTTTAGAACATAGAACATCAACTGAAACGATATCTTCTATAAATAGATAGCCAAGGTTTGACAAAACAAGCCAAGGTTTTGTGCTATATGTTCCTTTCTTTAATAATGAAATTATATCTGTAGCACATGCCCCTCTGTCTTGCGCTTTGTGGAGGTTTGCATCTTGTGAGCCAGATTCAGAAAAGGCTTCTTTCTGGGACGACTTCCATGCCAACCAACATTTTGCAGTGACAAGTGGACCTTGGAGAGCAACAATTCTAATTCTCAAATCATCACAGTTCTTTGCCATGAGGTGCCAAGTTTAACATCCAGTGGTCAGTATGAGAGAATTGTACTCAAAGCACCACATTTTAACTGATCTTTTACACGATACACAAATTTATATATTCCTGTCATGCAGACAAAAATAAAAACATGATAGGACATGTGGCTTTGCATTTATAAACGAGTCACAGTGGTTATCAGTTAGGGTGTACTCACTTTTGTTGCCACCTAATTAGAAAATAATAGATGTATGTTATTTTCAGAGAACAGTAAATCTATACTGCTGTACAAGCTGCACATTGACTACTTTTAAATATATCACCGTTTTATTTCTATAATATTGTTCCTTGAAAAGATACCGTAAACCAAAAATAGTTGCTAAAATGTGAGGCGTGTACTCACTTTTTTGAGATACTGTATCTGTAGTACGTTCTGATTTCCACTTCAAATTTTTTCTGCGTGTTCAATCAGGATTTTAGCTCAGAAATTAGGATTCGGATAGAATTTTTATTTTTTTTATTGGGGAAACCTAAAATAATAAAATGTACTATGCATGTCTGCTAATCAGAAGCCGATAATTTAACAATAAATTGAAAAGGACAAATATTATAAAAATATGAAACATTAACACATTTATATATAATAATTAGATAATTATTAATATAGAATATCATATAGTGAACTATAAATCACTTGCTATTATGACTGCTGATTATTTTAGCAAATTCTTTTTATACAACATAGAAGATTTTAACACATGGAAATTACCAAATAAAACTTGTGGGCGAAGAGTGAAGACACTAAGATTATAATCAAATCGAATTTTTTCTTCTTTCTTTTTTTCTTATATTATTCAGTGATATCATTTTTGCTGTTATACAACAATGAGGATTAAATGACATGAAAAATTAGGAAGTCTAAAAATGATGAAAAAACATTGACGGTACAAAAAATTCTGAAGCAATTCTGAAGCTTTAAGGACACGAACAAGTAAAAGAGCCAGCGAGCAGACATGTGTTAGTGTAACATTTCCACAATCACAAGACCTCAGAATCATTAGTTATCACCTGCACTTTGTTGTTAGACAATGTAGTTAATGCTTACCTGTGATTTGCAGTCCGATAACTTCCCTGACTCCGATTTACAGCTTTACAAAAAAAAATATCTCAGCTTTATATCAGGAAAAAATATGTAAACCACCTGAACCTGTCAGACCTGAGCAGCAGGGTGTGTTGCCGAACCGAAACCCCACCAGGAACTCGAAGCAACACAAAGACATAAACGTGTTCAATAAGTCTAATTTTAAATAGGTTAAGCAGAGATACATTTCAATGTCACATCTTTTACCTGGGTGATGAGTGACGAACAAAACCACGAGACAAGAGAATGAAGAGACAAATGACAATGTAAAAAAAACAACAAAAAATATATCTGTACCATACAAACATTAAGTACAGATCAGCAATACAAAAAAAATCTAAAAAATCAATCTCCGTAATACTTATAAAGTTGTTTGCATCTCCTAGTGGGAGCCTTCATCTATACGTTAAGTGAGTGATGCAGCAGTGATTTAGTACTTTAGCACTCCAGATTTAACATCTGTCTTGTAAGGGGTCCCCATTACCAGCTGTGGACCAGTATCAGGTTATAGGTTATAGAAAGCAAACTCAATTTGTATTGTTTATTAATTTTTTTGTAGTCTGTAATTTATTTTTGATTGTGAAAAAATATATAAATAATAAAAAAAACACTTCCTCCACTTTGTCATCATATTTGTCCATATTTGTCATCAGTAAATCATAAGCTAGCCCGAGCAAAGATGATAAAATTATATGAAAGAACATTTTTCTTTAACAAATGCAATTAGCAAGGAATTACTGGAAGGCAATTATTAATTAGAAGCAAATAATGAAGGCCACCACATCATGTGTATGCATTCCTAGTGGCTAACCACATTGCTATGATGAGGAATTCCTTTACAATTGGTAAAGAGTTGATCCTGGCTGACGCCAAGGACGTTTACTGTAAACTTTTAGGAGAGGCTGCAGTTAAAAAGGTAGCAATTACGAATTCTGCATTATGTTAGGATGAGTTGCATTTCGGTGTGTGTGTGTGTGTGTGTGTGTGTATATAAAATTCAATTAGTAATTAAATCCCAGGTCCCTTACGAGGGAAATATCAAGGTCCGTGACGTCAGAGTGACGTGGGGCCGCCTTCACGTGGGCTCACCACCTGCAGGAGGGACCGTAAGGGACGGTGCTGTGAGGATTGGGCAGCAGTCGAAGGCGGGGTATGCCTGCTTAGACTGCTACCCCCGCGACCCGAATTACGGATAAGCGGGAGAAAATGAATGAATGAATGAATTAAATCCCATTATACATATAAAAGGAATACAATACAATACAATTCAATTCAAAATTTCAAATTTATTTTGTGTCTGTGCAACTGTCCATGGTGCTAAAATAAACAAGGTCTCACAGAAAATGACAAATTGGTGCCAGGATCACGAAACACACCATGAAGATTTCATAAACAGATTTAAAGTGTCTCAGTTATGAATCCATTTAATTTACCGGAATTTACAGCAATAACATTTACGTAATCTCTAACTTCATCAGCTTATGCCTTGTCATTGCGCTGCTTTTTCAGTAAATCATTTCCTGCCTATCACGTGCCACAGACATGAGTTAATCTATGAAACTAACAACAAGCAAGGCAGAAGGCAACAGGTAGTATTGGGTAACGTGAATGAGACAGAGGGAGTCATGATGTAAACATGACTGAGAACAGAGACATTCCTGATCACCTCATCATCTTTTCTCTGCTTGTGTTTTATATGGTGGTTGTTCAGCCTGGAATTATTAATTAGGTCATTCATTTTTTATTTATTTGTAATAATATATTAAGATGTGAGGTCCAGTTATCAGCATGACACTAAAACAATTAATAGAATTGGCTACTTTTTACAGACTTTTTGAGATTAACTTGAGTGAAAAAGTGAAGTCAGTAGTTCAACTTTTACCAGAGGCTTTTAAAACATAAATATCTGTACTCTGATACAGCAGTGTGTGAATGAGTGACTGACTGTGTTTGTGTGTGTGTGTGTGTGTGTGTGTGTGTGTGGGTGGGTGTGTGTTGTGTGACTCACAGTAACGTGCACACTGCTGGGCCTCCGCCAGGCTAAATGATAATTGGACGCCGTGTTGAAAAAGAAAGAAGCTCAGGGTGGATCTGATGCCCCCTGACACACTGCACGGCACGGCACGGCACTGCTCTGCTCTCTTTCACGCGCTACCGGAAACCGGAAGCGACCGGAATAAAACAAGCGCTATATAAATTAGCGAGAGGCGCATGCGCGTGTCGCTTGTTCGGGTAATTGGGTTTACTATTATTAGACATCAATTAGGAGATAACACTCTGAGATCCATATGACCCACACCGCTCAGAACACGCATGCGCCGCTTACCTGGCGCGTTTTAATTACATCCGAAGTGATCTTAATCCCTTCATTATGATAAAAACCGTGATATTATTATTATTATTATTATTATTATTATTATTATTATTATTATTATTATTATTATTATTATTATTAAGCAGATTGAGTTTGCCATTTAAAAGAAAAATCAATAAAAAAAATAGCAAGACAAAAACTTCAACAGGTTCCTGCAGGAGTCTGCATATTTTCCAAATAAATAGAGAAATGTTTTTTTTTAATAAAAAATGTGAAATAATTAATGAAATTAAGCACACTGCTAATATATCATTAATACATTGCTGCACGTATTACTCTTTAGTGTACTTTAGAACAGCAACAAAAACAAACAAATAAATAGACTTTATTTATAAATTACTTCTAAACGATTTATTTATTCTTTGATTTATTTGTGTGTCTGTCTGTCTGTCTGTTTGTTGCACGGCTCATGGACACTAACGGGGCGGAGCTACCGCAGATGTGGGCACGAGCGTTGACGTCACTCCTGTGGCTTATGCCCCGTTCTTGCACGTTCTGGTTATTACCACATTAGTGTGCGCGTGCGCATTCAATACAATAGGACGCGAGTAGTTCTTAGACTAGTTATTAGGATGTAAGTGCATATTACTGGGACATAATTTGTATGTTATAATTATGTATGAGTGTTAATTAGATCTCTAATAATCTCTCCACCCATGTTTTTTTCGATCCGATCCATCTCTGAACAGATAGATCCATCTTTCCATCAGTTCAGTTATCATGTGATCTATCCATTTTTCTAGCATATTAGCCATACATATGTCCATCTGTCTATCTCTTGAGCAAATCATTTCAATCATCATCAAAATTAGGAATACATTTAAAACAGCATTCAAAAAGCAATAATAACTTTTTATCTTTAGAGGAACTTTCATAAAGCTTTATTGTTTATGTGTTTTTAAGTGTGTGTGTGTGTGTGTGTGTGTGTGTGTGTGTGTGTGTGTGTGTGTGTGTGTGTGTGTGTGTGTGTGCTACTGGGATGCAGTGACTAAAACAATACTATTTACTAAAACAATTAATGCAATTTGACGAGTCTCCTTTCATTGCAGCCACAGCTGCACCAGCCACATACATCATCACTAGCAGAAGCATCAATATTGACCTCATAAAAGGTTTAAGGAAATGAAGGTGAATGGTTCTTGGAAAATCTTACCTTAATTGTTATGAACTGTTTTGGCTGACCTGTCCTCACGTGTTTTTTTTTTTTTTTAAAGTCCATCTTGAAAATTGCCTTGTAATTATATCTGTGACCACATACATTTTGTTCATTTCTGTCCTCTGCCATTGTAGATTAAAAACAAATATGTTCGAGCTTGTGCAGTTTGCTACAGATGTCGTTTGCAAACTCTGACCAGTGGACTGTGTGACCATTCAATCAAAAGCTGTGCAAATGCCTATGTTATTTTACGCCTGCTAGATGGCCTCAGCATGGAAAACATGTAATCTAAATGGTTAAAGCAACAGATTTTAAGCAGCATGTATTTTTATCTATAGGCTCCCGCAATGCTACTGTACGTCTGAGGGCAAATTATGACCCCGGATAGAAACTCCAATGTAAACAGACACACCAAGAAGATGTGCATTTAAAAGAAAAGCTATTAAAAAGAGAGAATAGACTGTTGGGAATCATTTTTAAACATATTCATGAAAAATAAAAGGAAAAAGTCAGTGATTCTGATTCAGTGATTCAGAGAAGTCCTGACAACTCACCACTTCTGGGATGCAAGTGTGTATTATTAGTGTGTGTGTGTTACTGAGATATACATTAAATGTTATAAGGACGTGTTAACATTGGTGGAAGTGGAATTTTACAGAGATACACACGTAAAACGTCTCAGTGCGCTTGTAGGAAACATGCGTGTGGGCCTTTTTTTTTTTAGATGTGCTGCGTTGTTTGGCCACTAGGTGGCGGGCAACGCCAGATAATAAAATGCCAAATAACACCACTGAGTTGTGGAATATGATTGGTCCTCGGGCGTTGATTAATACTTTAGAACAGCAGCTGACAGTAGTACAGGATTATATCAATTTGCTGGCTCTAATACAGTGACATTTCTGATAGGGAACCTTTTGGTTATGTAACACGCATAGAAGGAGATTTTAAGAGGCAGCTCTTTGTAGCAGTCAAATGTAAAGTTGTAATTTTAGGTTGTCAGACATCTTCAGGACAGAGAAGGCTGGTGAGGAAACAAGTGTTGAGAGCTGCTATAATGTAAACCCTAAATGTAACCCTGGTACTAATTTTGATGTATGAAGGTTCTTCTGCTGTACTTTTCAGGGTGTGAAAACATCTTGTTATGTAAGCATTCCCTTTAAAGTTGTAGCAACCTCATTTGTAATGTTCTGCGAATACTGGCTGGTTCATATCTTTTTATTTTCTGTGTGCGGTCTTATCATTTCTGCTCATGCAGACATTTTGTCAAGGTCATGAAAACAGCTAAAAGAAAACCCCACACTTCAGCTACATATACATGGTTACAGAATAACAAAAACAGTCATAATTATATATAATTAAAAAAAGACTTTACTGACAATTTGATGCATGACATTTCATACATTTTTGACTGACATTGTCAAGCCGGTGAATACATTTGTCCCATCGTCACATGGTTCATTCCTCTAAACACACAGCTACACTCATCAGATTCAACAGTGACAAAACTATTCTGGTTTGAAAAATGATTGAAGATGTTTTAACATACCTTGGAATTTATTATTTCAGTTACCTATAGCTTTTTGATAGCAAAACTCATACACTATTAAACACAAGTTCTGCTCCAGTAATATGTAACATGCATGTACTTGCAGCTTTGTGATACAAACATGTTTCAGTCTTTGTTAAAACATTATTGTAAAAACCAAGTCATGCAGGACATTTCATCATGTCAACTCATAACTCACTCTTTGCTTTTTTATTTCCTTCCTCTCCCCTAAAGAAACAAATTGTGACGATTTGAGACTAGTTTTCATTTAAAACATGCTTATAAAGAATTTAATGAACTTTTTATAAAAAGGAATGAGATAATATACATAATTGTTACATCAGTAAAAATTGGAGACCTTAAAATAAGGAATCATGATTAATAAGTAATAATATAATTAACAGATTTAATATTAAAATCACAAAAATGCACAAATGAGGAGTGGCATAATTTACATCTACAGAAGGGAAAGAAAGAAAAGACACTATTTTCCACTTCCTCTCGGTTTATTTACATATAATAAATTTGCATAAAACCTGTGAGACTTGCGCAAGAAATGAACCTGTGAGATGATAAATGATATCTACTCCTATTTCACAATTTCTCATGGCTGGAATTTTTTTTTAAAAGAGAAAAGAAACAGTGCAAACAAAAGCTTTATTTGAAGGTTATATTAAAGTTTTGGTCAGAAGAGCAGGGTAGGAATGCGTGCATTAAAGAGGTGAACACAAGGACATGGTTTATAAAATAAAGGTTAATGTTTACTTTTTGGGCTGAGAACAGAGTTGAAAGATCAGCAGGATCAACGGCAGAGCTCCATAAACAGACCGTGGGCCGTGCGAAGAAGGGAAAAAGCCACGCTGCGTGATAAAACGTTCATTTTTCAGTGTAAAGAAATGAAAAAGCTGTAACATAACCTCCTGTATGTGACATGTTGGGTGTCAGTTTATAAAAAAAAAAAAATAAACGCAAATGCTACTAGACTAAGTTTTGTGTTTAGGTTTAAAAATGGCATGGTTTTTAACTATCAAACAGAGATACGTGTTGAACCCTGAGCGCGTCATGCTCTATTACACAGAGTGAAACGACTTAGTTTTAGCAGTTTGTAAAACAGCATGGATTTCCACATGGGGTTCGTTTACCAATACAAACTTTACAGCAAATATTTAAAAATAATAATAAAAACACAGGAAAAAAGGCATCATGAACAATTAAAAGGGAGGAATACAGGTTAATTAAAAAAAAAAAAAAAAAAAAAAAAAAAAAAGGGGGGGGGGGGGGGGCAGATGTAAGGAATCACCCTGAAGAGCTGATCTCAGGAACAGTTTGCTTTAACCTAAATAAACTTCGAAGTGCTCGGAGATCAGCCACGGGAAAACCTCCACCAGCTCGCCGCACAATTATCGGTTTGGTACTAAGTGGACAGGAGGTCCTCGACCTCAGACGTATTCCTTGGTGCTGCTCGGGGGCCGGGACTTTGCGACATACTTCGGGGTGGACGTCTGGTTTTTGGAGCAGGATGCGGCCAGCAAACCACCACCAAACACAGAGAGGAAAGCTCCAGCCCAGGCGACAAATATAGCACCACCAAACTCATACCTGCAGAGAAAAAAAAAACAAAAAACAAAAAACACAGATTAAGAGGAGATCAGGGGGAAAGAAAATACCTTGTCTGCTCCCTCCAATCATTCCTTTTGGCAGACCAAACTTGCCATGTTCTCAATGCATGAATTCATATTGAACGAATAATGGTGAAGAAACCAAATCAGTTAGCTTATTTTCTGTCTCTCTTAAAAAAAAAAAAAAAAAAAAAAAAGAATCTCTTAAAAGCGTCTATCAGAAGCACAAAGATATGAAAATGCTACATTGTATCCATTCGGATTGTGAATCATAACACAGACCGGGGGAAAGGGTGGATTACGGAGTGGATAATTACGACAGATTATCGAATAACAATATCCTTTTAAAATGAAAAGAGAACATCTTGCACATACTGCTGATCAAAAATGCGCACACACGACTTTCCTCCAAAAACACAATCTCCCGTTCCCCCCTCCCCCCAAGCCCAGACTGTTTATTTGGGCGTGTTTCAGATCAATTCTTTGTGGATTTTGAAAATCACACTTGGGCTGGAGGTTTTACTGAGATCTGCCTGGCAAAGCCGACGCATTCCAGTCGAGAAAATGAATACAGAGAAGTATTTATAAAAAGAAAAAAAGAAATGTAAAATGAACATCCAGACGTGTTTTTCAACCTTGAATAGAAAAAAAAAAGAAAAAAAGCTGAACGTTTAACGATAAACTGCACGTTCGTCCGGATGGAGGACGACTGGACTTTCTTTTAAAAAAGCCGTATACATAAAATAGCATTTAAATGATAATGAGATTAGCCATACGATTAATAAAATAATACCATTTGTAAAAATCATAAAAGAGGATGTTTCTATTAACTATTCTAGCTAGAGATCTGACAACTTATCAACAAAGTCTATACAATTTTTTTCCAGATATTTTAGAGTATTTTATTCTGGATTATTTGTTCTGTATTAAGAAAACACCCGCTATGTGCCATTAACTACATTGATAAGCAGCAAAACAAACAAAAGAAATGATTGACATAGTAACATTTCATTTCAGATGTTTGTGAACCACGTTGCAGGTTTAATATTGTATTGTAATTTTTAATAACCCAAATAATAGATACCATGCAAGATAGTCCATCTTAATCATTACTTGCACCATACTAATACTAGCCTTCTTTGCTAATTTAGCTAGCTCAAGTTGGCTTTTTATGGTAAAAAAGTCTCTCTCATGAGGTTAGTTTTTTTTCCCCCCCTTTCTCTTGGTATGGCATTAAAAACTCTGGTATGTAGGATTTGCAAAGTGTACGCCACGGTGTACAAGTTAATAGCGCGTGTTAACTAGCACTAATTTCACACTTACTTTGTATTGACTGGAGTAAAGGGACTGTAGAAATCCTGGATGATTTGGTAGGAGAAATATGAGCAGGCGATGATGGAACACAGAGCTATTTGAAAAAAATATATAAAATCAGTTAATATTGTGAAATGAGGTTTATTAGAACATGTATGTTCTATGCAACATATTTTAACTTCACAATTAGCTCGATAGATGTGGGCATATATTGTAAAACAGCAATACATTTTTTTTTTTATATATATAATTTTCAAACTTCGATGATTTCTAAGCTACGTTACCGAAGTATCTATGCATGAAAGACCCTATCTGTGTAATATGTATAGTATTTTGTAATATAATGGTTGGCTAGATGAAAATTTGTTTATTAGCATTAGCAGGATTCATGTGTTTTTTTATTAAAATGTACATCAGTGTGATGGACAGAGACTTGCCTCCCAGCAGGAGGATAATTCCTCCGGTCATGGCGATGCGAGATTTTTTCACTTTGTCATCACCGCCACAGTTGGTGCACTTCATGCCCATAGAGGCCACGCCCAGTCCGATCACACACAGGAGGATACTGATGACCATCAGTGCACGAGTGGCCTGCAGAGAACCTACAGAGAAAGGGAGAGAAACAGGAAGCTGAATCTTGACCGTGAATCTTGTTTAGAATTCAGAGGCAAGTAAAGACAACGTCCTGTTCCTGAAACCAGATTAGTGCTCATTTACAGAAAGGAACCATTCTTCATGTTCTTTCATATATAATCCAGGAAGTCACATGTTGATGCCCTTAATGTTTTACAAATGTGTTTCAAATAGGACAAAACAAAACACCAATGTTCTGTAAACCCCTCCCCCAAAACAAACACCATCATGGAAATCATGAATCATTGGAAGACATTCCACTGATGAACATCTGATAAGAATGTTATTCTTGTAATATTATAATTTCTTTCCCTCTGAATGGTAAGGTTTTGTTTTGCATCGTTCGATTGTGTAAGATGATACTCTGCTACACAGCACTGTATTTATCCTTTTTTAAAAACTAACTTAGTTATAGACTTATTAAAAACTAAAGGTTTCGTTTCTAGTTCTGATGAATAAAAAAAAAAAAAAAAAAAGAAAGAAACGTGCGATCAGCTCCATGTTGATGGGTGCATTTTTTTTTGCACCAGCAACATCAGTCTGCTTAACGACTGGGAGAAATCTTGAAATATGTGGGGGAAAAAAAAATTATAGATTTGATAAAAATTGCTTGCCATTTAAATGTGAACGGTAGAACCCTCTACCTGGGTGTTTAGGACATGGTGTTTCGAGTAAAAGTTTTTGAAAGGCCAACAACCTTTAAATATAGAGAGAGAACCAATAAAAAGTGATCAGGATGTGTTTGGTGCGAGTTGCACCGTAATTAGATTTGTTGTGTTAACCCAGGTTTACTGACTTATCATCTCTAAAGATGTTTGATATCTGGTCAATACCCCTCACCACAGATTTCTGTCCACACATGCGCTTCTGTCGCAACTCGTTTGAATGAATCGCATGCTTCCTCTCACGAGGCTGAAAATCCCCATCCCCCCCAACTCTCCACCTGCACTCAGGTGCAAACCGGTTCCATCCAGAAGCCTCTATCCAGTGTGTTGTATGTGGGTTGATCCATTTGCTTTTTACATGCGAGCGCACATAGAACAGGTCTGACCAGTCTGAGTCTCAGGAAGCCAGACAGAGTGGGAGAACCGGAGTGTGTGTGTTCACGTGTGGTTTTGTTACAAAGAACCGCCAAAACTGAATCAAACAAAAGGAGTTTAAGATATAAAAACAATAAAACTATCATAAAGAGGCTGGTGCTGGTCTAGAAAGCCAATTTGGATTTCTAACCGAGCTGTTTATCATAAGAGACTCGTATTTGTGTTTGCGCAGGTCATAAAAAAGGTGTATAAGCGATAACGCCTTATCGCGCTCTGATAACGAAGTAAAACAAATAAACACAACTGGCAAATTAGCACAGTGTGGAAAAATTCAATGGGGTTCTGGAAAACCAATGTCCGCGGATCAAATATTTTGGAAATTTTGGAGGTATGTAGAGGACAATGAGGACAGTGACCACGACTTAGTTGTGTCTGTGTTTATAGATCAGTCATCACCTGACCACCGTTTAACATTTGCATGGTCTAGTTTCTCAGAGTTACTATGCAAATCTGAATGACGAAAAGATCCGGCCTTGCTTTAAACCCCAGCATAAAAGCCCTGACAGGACTTTCCACTGGCGGAGGAGGAGAAAGAGAAGGAGGGGAAGACGAGATCACATTCTGCGGTGTAATGATTACTCGACCTCAACTCACCAACTTCACGGGCAAAACTTCGGACTTTAAATGAATCAAAACATACCAATACAACGACTGGAAAATACGGTCCTACAAAAAAAAAAAAAAAAAAAAAGCTCTTTTTTTGTCTCTTCACTTTTGACTCATTTTACCTAAAGCAGGAATTCAACGAACCATAACTCTTTTGTTCATTTCCATACTTAATTTGTTCCACTTCCTCCATTTCCATTTTTTCTTTCCTTTTCTGAATGTCCTCTTTAACCCTTTGAAGCATTGATGCGTTCCCAACCTCACCCCACCCTCCCCCACAGAGAAACAATAGACTGTCTCAACCTACAGGTGTGTTGCCAGGGGGTGTGGCTTTTTTTCTATTTTTTTCAGGAAAGGAAAAAAAAAAAAAAAAAACACAAAGCCCTTAACACAAAGCAGAACATTTAACCTCCACACTGAATTCCTCCCCACACTCATCCACTTGCAAATCATTAAACAATCGAAGTCAATATTTTCCAATAAAGGGCGTGTTCATTAAATTAATTCCACACTAAAATAAATCACACACCTCGAGGACATGGCCAGAGTGCAGTACAGTACAGGGAATAGAAAATGAGTTACAACTTGATGCAGCCAAAGTAATTATTTTTCACAGCGGTGTGAGGTGCGGAGCGTCTCTGCGCACGCGCACTGAGGAACCTGAGCTGCTTTTCCTCCTACTATTGTGCGGTTTTCCCTGAAGCGCTGATCACCAAGCGACAGGTTGAACCAGCATACAGATACCAAGGGAAAAACTTTATACATCCTAAAATAACCCGATTGTATTGCTCGTGGTTACACAGGAGTTGGATACATCAACGAAATAAATTAAAATGCTATACATTTTTGTATTATTATTGTTATTATAATAAGCACTTTTTAAATCTATTTTTGAAGGCAACAGGTGGAACTTTAAACACTAATTTTTTTTTTAGTAATGCTAAAAAATAGATTTTTTATTGTGATCAAACTTTTTTCTTTTTTTCTTGGTGTATTTGGTTGTATTGGTTCTTACCGCTGAGTTGGAGCATGGAATCGTAGATTTTGCACTGGATCTGCCCGGTACTCTGATAGGCACAGGACATCCACAGGCCCTGGTACATGGCCACGGCGGTGATGATGTTATCTCCCACGTAGGCCGACATTTGCCACTGGGGCATGATGGTTCCTGCTATAAGGCCAATAAGCCCGATTACAGACAGCATAAAACCCAACAACTGAAGTCCTTTATTTGCCATCTTCTTTACTTCTGGTTCCTTTTTTCCTCCTTAAAAAAAGTTTCCTCCACTTAAAAAGTGCAAATCGCCTTAATTATTTAAAAACTAATTTTCAAATTCCTCCAGAAGCGTCCAAAAAACGTTTAAATTCCTGGAAGTGGAATAGAGTGAAGCACCTGTCCACGGAAACCGCACCTTAATGATGGAGCCCAGTAGAAGCGACGCCGCTGGAGCGCGCATTTAAAGGAGACACGCGAGTGGGTGACCGAAATTGGGGCGGGGCTGCGCTTCAGTTTCGCCCTCAGTCGCTCCTGCGGTGTGATTGGATGAACAGCCGGTGACGTCACCGTTTCGAGTATTCGTAAACGTTTCGTTTCGACAGGAAAATACAATAACAGGGGACCGGTAAAAAAAATAAACAATTGGACATGTTTGGAATGTCCGACTCTTAACTATTATATCATAAACGTTATACTGAGTTTTTGCTAAACTTCAGGTCTGATTAAAAAAATCTTGTGAAGACTCTACCACAATAATCATCATCATTATCATCATAATAATAACTGGCTCAGAAAAGTGACTCAACTCTCATAAAAACAAAAACAAAAATCCAAAAACCACAAACCACAAACGATACCCACGAGCAGAAAATGCTATTTTACCCCTCACTTCTAAATTACCCACACCTAATAATTATTTTTTGACTAGGTAAAGTTTTTTTAGTGTTGGTGTGCTATTGCTATAGTTTTTATATATTTTTTATCTTATCAGTGACCCCAATTTACATCATTTATCTCTATAAAATGACCACATCACTTGCTTACAATGCAAAATGTGTTAATTTTTTGGTGAAAGTGTTTGATAGACACATACATTGCAAACAGAACATCAGAAGTGTCAAATCAGTAAATGAACATCAGAGAAACAGACCTGACATAAAAAACAGAATGGACTCTTTCTATATACACTATATAGACAAACGTAGTTGGACCCCTGATTTTTCCCAAACTGTAACTACAAAGTTGAAGGCTCACAATTGTCTAATAGGATGTATTTGGATGTGGTAGCATGACAGAATTCCATCCCTTTAACTATGGGATCTAAACTTCCCAAACATGTTCCTGCCTGAAAATGCCCATGTTTACGAAGCCAGCTTCATGAAGATATGCTATACATGGGTGGAAATAAAAGATCTAAAAAAGATCTGAGACCTAGTACCTGACTACCATAAGTACTGACACCCTTGTGGTTGAATGAGCACAAATCTACACAAATACACTTCAAAATCTACACAATCAATTCAACTCTTTTATATAATTAACAGAAACACCAGTCAGTGTAGTTCTTTTTTTTTTTTTGTAATCTCATAGTGATCTGTGGACATGTTGGAGGCTGTTCTCAGGTGAGAAGATCTCCAAACAGGATAAGGCCAATCAGGAGAGCAAAAAAAAATCAGGATCAGTGGTATCTTAGAAGCAGCAAATCTCCTACCATGTGTAGTTTTGGATACGCCCCATGTGTGTCACGCAAGGATGGTTTGAATTGTTCATTCCATCCACTTCTTGTTTCACTTTCTTCTCTTTCAGCTTCTTATGTCTTCTAACAGAGAAATGAGTCATTACAAATTCTGCACCCATTTCTAGAAAAAAACCCTGTGCGAACAAAAGTTAACATGCCTCCACTAGTAACTAGATGTTTTCGATGGTACAGTGATAAGAAACGAGCCTGTGCTGGTAACAAGAGTAGGACTAGATAAACCTTCTGACTCTCGCTTAGCTCCTAAAAAATTAAAAATACCTCAAATTATTTGTTTTTTGCCTTTTTTTATTGAAGGGTGCCAATGAATCATAATAAAAATAAGTATTTATTTAATAATGATTGATATTGTAATGTCCGTTTATTGTATTCATTTAATTTAATGTATTCAGTAACATCGTTTGGATAATTTATATATAATTAATAATAAAAACTTTCTTTTCGGCTTCTCCCGTTAGGGGTCGCCACAGCGGATCCTCCGCACGTTTGATTTGGCACATGTTTTACGCTGGATGCCCTTCCTAACGCAACCCTCCCCAATTTATCCGGGCTTGGGACCGGCACTAAGAGTGGCTGGGGATGGTTCCCTGACCGGGAATCGAACCCGGGTCGCAGCGGTGGGAGCGCTGAATCTTAACCACTAGACCACCAGGGGACCAATTTATATATAATTAATAATAAACTGTGAAAAACTTTTGAATAAATTTACATTAGAAATTTTTAAATAACATGAAGTGAAAAACACTTTTACCATAACACATTGAATCATTTTAGGTCTAAGAACTAAAGAGATTTTCAAAAACTAAAACTAAAAACTCATTTCATCCATGTCTTCAGTAGCACCCATATTATATTATTTTATTATTACACAAATGTTTGCATGCTGTTTTTTGCACATCTATTTGACTGCTGCTATTGCTGTTTTGTACAACCTTTTGTGTTTACATGTTATGTTTATTTACAAGCACACTCCTGTGTACAGTTCTCTTTTGCACATTGTACTGTAAACCATACAGTATGTCTACTGGCGGTGCTATTTTGTGTTTTATATATGTCTTACACTGTGTGTACTATATTTGTGTGCTATATTTGTCTTACACTGTCTTGTGTCTGTTTGCACCAGGTTGCACACTATGCATTTTATGTGGTGAGGACAACTTACTTAGTCCTTAGCTCTCTGTTCTGTTATGTAGCTTTATGTTGTTTTATGTATCACCAAGGTTCTGGAGGAACGGTGTCTAATTACACTGTGTACTGCGTCAGCTTTATAGGGATGAAATTACAATAAAAGCTTCTTCTGGAATCTGACTCTTGAGTCAAAAATTGTTGTCATTTTAATTATTTCCTTTTAAGAAAATATAAAAAAAAAATCAGCAAGACTTTGTTATGGTTCTTCAATTTTATTTTGGTTTCGGCATCCTCATTGATGGACTGCTTATTTATTACCCACAATGCACCAAAAGTAAGTGTCAGATTCAGAGATAAAAAATGCAGTTGGTTTAGAAAGGAATAAAGGAATAATCCTAAAGCATGCTCTCTTTATAGCAGCCAGAGGTCGAGTGTGTGAGGTATGTTTGGTGTGTAAACATGTAAACAGGCTGTAGTCCGTCCTCTGAGCTCATTGTAATATTCGTAGAAGTTGTGTGTGTTGATGTCGTCTTCAATTAACACATATGGGTAATATTTTTTTCAACAGGATGACCGGTAAAGCTTTTACTCAATTTAAAGCTCTTCACAGCATTTAGACAGTTTTTTTTTTTAGACTTCCGTTCTCTCTTTTTACCGCAGCACTTCTCATACCTTTTTGAGAACTTGGTTCAAAAATGAAGTACCATTGTCAGTGCCATTTTGGATTACATTTTTGTAGGATAGTTTGGCTACTGCCCCTGCATCCTGTTTGGGGGATGTAGATGTGGTGCCTTCACCCATTTTGAAAAAAAATCACCTTTTCCTGGACAGTACTTTTTTCTTTCTGTGGGTGTTAATTCAATGAAATCCAATTTTAAATGCAATGTTTTTTTTTGTGAGAGCTTCTTGTTCTTTGTACATATGACACATTTTTGTGAATAATTTATGAATCATTTTGTAAACCAATGCTGTGTATTTGTTTTGTACATATTAACACATGATCTGGACCAACCTCACTCTGTGTTCAGCCACACAACTTGATTTCCACCAGGTTTTCTTTTCTTCTGCAGTGGCCATAGACTGAAGAACCTGTAAGTCAGCTGTGGGTATAATAGTGTTAGTATCAACATTCACATTAACGACAGTCACATGCACAGGTGTCTGTGTTGGTGCTAGCTTTGCTACTGCATCAACTGCTACATTTGTAAAAATAGGAATTAATGCATGAGTGTGAGCTTTTTAAAATGCTGTTTGGGTATGAGAATGGCATCAAGCTCATTAGAAATGTACTAGTGGTATGTGATAGGCTTAGGCAATGTGGGGAATCCCGTGTTTCCACAGTGTTTAAAAATCATGTGTGACTCCTAGGGCATACCAACTGTCCTTCCTGTTGCTAGTTTGCAGGCTTCAAACCATCTTTGTTGATTGGGCTAAAAAAAGTTGCTTAGGAGTGATTTTAACACTAAGGTCTTGTGCGCTGACACTACAGCAAAACCCACGTCATTTTTCCTGTCTGTGTATCCTGTGATGCTGACCCATAAAGTGATATATCTAGATCCGGGTTGACCAATAATGTGTTCTGGTTTTGGTCTTGGTGAATATATTTGATTTATGACTGCTACACAGCATTTGTCCTCTTTAACTCCTTCTATAAGAAGTAGAGTAGTAGGGTTAAGAACTGTGCGGTGTGTAACAGTAATGTTTCGTCTCACTTACCTTGCAGCTGAGAGCTGTGAAATATGTGAGCATGCCTGCCGCAGTGGAATCTGATTTAGCAGAATGATAAGCTAATGGTTAACCTTCATCTGCATATTTTTTTTGCAAAAGGACTAAAGACAGGCAGCCAAAATGCATTAGCTTGGTTCACCACAGCAGAATAAAGTTCTATTGGGTGGAATTTGTGACAAAATTTTATATGGATTTTATTTATTTGGAGCTTTTGGATGTACCGCAGCATTTACTGCCTGCAGATCGTCTCTAGGTTACGTATGTAACCCTAGTTCCCTGAGGGAATGAGACGCTACGTCACAAAGCTTTGGGAACACCTCACATTGTCCACACTCTGAATCACGTGTGAAATCCGGCCAATAGGCAAGTCGTGATGTCATCGGCGGGCGACGTTGCGAAAACGAGGAAGCTACAAAATGGGTGAGCAACGGATCAACATTAGCTTCTGGAAAAAGAGAGGGTGAGCGCCGCAGGGATGCAGTTAGTATCCTAAGTGTTGTGATGCAGCGTCTCGTTCCCTCAGGGAGCTAGGTTACATACATAACCTAGAGATGTTCCCCTTCGGGAACTCAAGCTGCGTCACAACATTTTGGGAACGCCATACTGACCAGTCCCTGCCTAGTGTGTCTGAGCACAACCAGCATGCAGGACAGATGAGCATAGGTCATAGAACCTGACAAAGTTTAAAGCGGTGGACCAGCCCGGACTTGTGCGAGCACTGGACACAGTCGAGTTTGCTTCTCTTGGTCGGGGGCTAGGAAAGGAGGAGGGCAGAATGCCTGCAGTAGGACAGGTCATGAAGGAGCCGTAGGCACCTTAGGCACATACCCAAGTTTATGGTAGAGAAAAGCACTGGCCATGCCAGGGGCAAACTCTAGGAGAGACAGGGCCATCGAAAGAGCCTGTAGGTCCCCGACCCTCTTAAGGGAGAATATTGCCAGAAGAAAGGTGGTCTTTACTGACAGATACCCAAGGGCCACCTTGGCCAATTTCCCCAGTGACTGCCCCACGGGTGGGGTACAATAAGCCACAATAACGGACACGTAAACCTTCAGGGTTGATGGAGCCAACCCTGTTGCAAACTGTTCCTGCAAAAACTCCAGAACTGAACCAAATGGGCAGTTGACTGGGTCTAACTGCTCACACCATGTGGTGAACAGATGACATCTATCGGCATACAACCTCCTTGTGGAGTGAGCTCTGGAATGGAGGATGGTCTCCACTACCTAAGTAGAGAGACCAGCTGCTAGGAACTGTGCCCCCTCAGGGGCCACAGCCATAGCTTCCATAGCTCTGGGCAGGGGTAAGCCAGGGGTGCGCTTCCCCCAGGGAACGAGTGCTCGGCCCGGCAGGGGAGGCTGGAGGGGACTCATCCGTCTCCATGCCTTCTGCTAGGTCGGCCTGCGAGCTCCACGACCCTCAGTGCCACTTCGCCTCGGCGAGAGCGGGACCTAAACCGCGAGGAAGAGTCTCCCCGAAGAGCGCTCTTCAGGAGCTGAGCGTGCAGTCAGCCATGCGGCTACAGTGCGAACAATCATCTCCCTTGAGAGCCGACTGAGCATGCTCCACTCCCATGCTCCAACTCCCTCGTAATAAAATGGGGGCAAGGAGGGATTTACATGAGAAATTCGCCATTACTTGCACAGATTCACACACAAAGCACTTATCTGAACAAACAGAAGCTACAGTCGCTCTGTCGCTCACCCATTTTGTAGCTTTCTGGTTATTCGCTGACATCACGACTTGCCTATTGGCCGGATTTCACACGTGATTCAGAACGTGGACAATGCGAGGCGTTCCCAAAGCGTTGTGACGCAGCTCGAGTTCCCGAAGGGGAATTACAAATCACCATTTTTCTGCTTCACATGGATCAGTGTGCATTTTCACAGAAAATTTTGGCTTCTCATAAGTGAGTTTTCATATGATATTATAACCCCAGCTTTCAAGAAGAACTACAACACTAGAATTTAGATAGCATGGACAATCTGCAAAAAAAGGTGAAAAGCCAACAACTATGTTTGCCTGGCCAGGACTTTTTTGTGGTTGTGTGCATCTGCTCATTTACCACCATTTAATTTAGCGCTGTTTCATAAGTCTGTGACAGATCTGAATTACATAGTGCTAACACATAACTGATGGATCAGGTGTGTGTTACACATGACCCATGTTCATGCACAGTCTGACCCATGGTCTCAAATCTTTCCACTCATCTTGTTCCCTTTTTGCAAACAAAACATGTCACGCCTCTCCAGGAACTGTGTATAGGTTTTTTCTTTATGTTCACTTTACTTAACACCTAATACGTATAACACATCTATTTCTAACCAGTACTCAAACTATCTGCGCCTTCCCTTAACACATAGGCTGTGTAGTGTGCTACTTTTGGTAACATATAACACCTACCTTTGCTTCTGCATGCTCCACTAGCTGGACATTCAATAAACTTCATTCATTCATTCATTCATTCATTCATTCATTCATTCATTCATTTTTCCCTGTTGTTTTTTTTGTATTTGTGTATTTAAAAAAGTGTCATCATTTTTTTTAAAGTTTTGGGCCATTTTAGGCTGATGCTATCCTGAATCTGCAATCTAGTAAGCCAGGGTTGATGACTTTATTGATTTAGACCTCAAAGAACTTTTGTACGTCACTCTGGATATGGGCATCTTCTACATACTGAAAATGTAAATTGAACTCAAAGTTGGAGGCATGGGCTTCCACCTATATACTGGGCAAAAATACCCACAATCTCTGCCATCAATGAAGTCTTCAGGGGCTGAAAGACATTTTCTCTTGTGATCTGGCATGATGTGCCCCCAGTGTAAAGGAATCTCCCACTCAGCTTTGGTGTGATAAGGAATTCAACAGCCCTAATTTAAAATTCTGTCATTCAAAAAATTCTGTAATTCCTCTATATAGTAAAAATTTAAGTAAGCATTATTTTCTGTTATATTTTATATATGTGCCTGTACTAGGCTGTGTGTACTTTCTAAATGTGCAATAGCTCAGCTGGTCAGTGTAAGGGTGTCAGAGAATGGAGCGAGCAGGTATTCATTGTGATTAGTGCAGTTAGTGACAAGCAGTTGTTGATTTGATGCAGAACAAGCAGATTTCACACCCACCCGTTCCTTTTCCCCAGTCCGCTTCAACTTAATCTCCACCACCAAACACCCCCTTTCTCAATCAAGACAGTTTATTAGAATTGGCATTGGAATTTCCCACATTTGCTTCTCTATGCCTTTCACAGTCACTGTCTCTTCTTCATCTTCCTCTGCATCTTCTCACTCCAACAGTCTGGACCATAATGAAAATCGCTTTTTGTCTCATCTTTCTTTATCTGCTTTTCTCACTTCTTTCCTTGAGCAGCTTCTCTGCATGAATAGCATGGTGCTAAATCAGCAAAAGCATGCCCAGATCCCAAGTAATGCATTAATATTTACCTAGCTTGCAATTTCAGGTTTTAGTCATTTTATGAAGCTGTTCCTCAAATAAGCCTTGCATTCAGTCCCTTGTTCTGCATTATCAAATCATCAGGTTTGTCAAGTCCACAGTGTGCATGTATTGAGACTCTTTTTCTCCATCGCATTGTTTGCTGGACAATATTTTCATCATGTCCATATGCAACAGGAGCAGCTCAGTCATTCTGTTATCTACCTTGTTCCTGTCTAAAAGGCATATCTCCATGTTATCCTTTGGAATCCTTACGCTAGCCAATTTTTCCTGCTTCTAACACATCAAATGTGAGAACAAAATGTCAAGTTGCTGCTGAATATGTCCCACCCACTTTTAGGTGCCATGATGAAGTTAATCAGTGTCATTCACTTCACCGGTCATAATGTTGTAATGTCATGATCTTATGCCTGATCGGTGTATTGTAAATTGTGCCTTACACACATCCTGCACATATTCTATCTATTATAACAGGATGGGAGGAATATGTCTGGAATGAGGTGTTCAACAAACAAATATATATAGGTCTGGTGGTCAGGTTTGCACAAACATTTGTGGCACAAACCCACTATAGATATGTGATATGTACCTTCAGCAGACAAGCAGAGACTATTCTTCTTCCTCTTTAAAGACTGGAGAACTTTATCTCTGTGAGAACTTCTCACGGATCTGCTGCATTCACTCTTATGCTTGGGCTTTTAATCACAAACTGATTCACTTTAAATAATCTTCTACTACAGGAACCGGAGATACAGGATTCATAATACACAGTAAGAGTGTCTTAGATTGTGTGTGTGTGTGCTGTAACTGTAGCGTGTAAATAATGTTTCTTCCCTGATTGGACTTCATGGGAACAGACAGCATCTAGTTAAACAGGTTTTACAAACACACACACACACACACACACACACACACACACACACACACACACACACACACACACACACACACACACTGTGCTAATGAGGAACATTCACACACCTACATCTAAACCACACACATTATTAATCCATCCCTCCACACACTCTATTTAGATATCCAAATATCAGAACTGTGGTGCTTAGTATTATGTGTGTGAGGAATTTCACACACATAATCTCTCTCTCTCTCTCTCTCTCTCTCTCTCTCTCTCTCTCTCTCTCTCTCACACACACGCACACACACACCATCACAGTTTCTGTTTTCACAAGCACACTGTCAGTGTGTGTGTGTGTGTGTGTGTGTGTGTGTGTGTGTGTGTGTGTGTGTTTCAGAGATTGAGGTTTATTAGATTACTTTTGTTTATTATTAAATTTATAATAATTTAGAGTATAGAATTCTCCTAGTCAGAGAAGTTAATGTACACTGTTAAAGAATGATGACACACACACACACACACACACTGAATAAGATCAATCTGTGTTCCTGATACCTAAACTCATATATTATACATAAATGAATTTGCATTAATAATTAATATTATATAAAGTTATATTTGGGTCATTGCATACTCTGTATTTGGGGTCATTGCATACTCTCTGTGTGTGTTTTCACACACTTAACACCTAATAAATATTTAACATGTACAAACATGAGGATTTCGGTTACATCCCTTTCACGTCACCGCACTGACACCGAAACACTACTGACACCTAGTGGATCTAACACACACACACACACACACGCACACGCACACACACACACACACACACACACACACACACACACACACACACACACCTAAAAGATAGTATAAGCAATAATTCACATGATCGCTGTGTCGCGTGTCCTCTAGAGAGCAGTGTAGGACAATTGCAGGACACACACATGCTAAAAGAAGCCAGTTTCCGCCATATATATACTTTCTTTCGGCTTCTCCCGTTAGGGGTCGCCACAGCGGATCCTCCGCATGTTTGATTTGGCACGTTTTTTACGCTGGATGCCCAAGCTTGGGACCAGCACTGAAAGTGGCTGGGGTTGGTTCCCTGACCGGGGATTGAACCCAGGCCTCAGCGGTGAGAGCGCCGCATCCTAACCACTAGACCACCAGGGAACCTTCTGCCATATATATACAATGGTGTGAAAAAGTGTTTGCTCCCTTCAAAATCCAAAACTACATGGACCTGTGTGAAAAGGTGTTTGCTCCCCTGTTAAAACTGTGGTTTATCACAACTGAGTTCAATTTCTCTAGCCATGCCCAGACCTGATAACTGCCACACCTGTTCACAATCAAGAAATCTCTTAAATAGGACCTGCCTGACTAAGTGAGGTAGACCGAAAGATCCTTAAAAGCTAGACAGCATGCAAAGACCCAAAGACATTCAGAAACAAATCAGAAAGAAAGAAAGTAAGTGAGCTTTATAAGTCTGGAAAAAGTTATAAAGCCATTTCTAAAGCTTTGGGACCCCAGTGAACCACAGTGAGAGCCATTATTCACATATGGCAAAAACATGGAACAGTGGAAAGCCTTTCCAGGAGTTGGCCAAAATTACCCCAAGAGCACAGCGACGACTCATCCAAGGGGTCACAAAAGACCCCACATCAACATCCAAAGAACTGCAGGCCTTACTTGCCTCAGTTAAGTTCAGTGTTCATGACTCCACCATATGAAAGAGACTGGGCAAAAAAAGTTCCAAGACGAAAACCGCTGCTGAGCAAAAAGAACATAAAGGCTCGTCTCAGTTTTGCCAGAAAACATCTTGATGATCCCTAAGACCTTTGGGAAAATACTCTGTGGAATGACTAGACAAAAGTTTCGCTTTTGCGAAGGTGTGGGTCCCATTGCGTCTGGTGTAAAAGGACCACCGCATTTCAGAAAAAAACATCATACCAACAGTAAAATATGGTGGTAGTAGTGTGATGGTCTGGGGCTGTTTTGCTGCTTCAGGACCTGGAAGACTTGCAATAAAAGGAACCATGAATTCTGCTGTTTACCAAAAAATCCTGAAGGAGACTGTCCAGCCATCTGTTCGTGACCTCAAGCTGAAGCGAACTTGGGTTTTGCAGCAGGACAATGATCCAAAACACACCAGCATGTCCACCTCTGAATGGCTGAAAAAAAACAAAATGAAGACTTTGGAGTGGCCTAGTCAAAGTCCTGACCTGAATCCTATTGAGATGCTGTGAAATCACCTTAAAAAGGCTGTTCATGCTCAAAAACCCTCCAATGAGGCTGAATTACAACAATTCTGCACAGATGGATAGACCAAAATTCCTCCACAGCGCTGTAACAGACTCATTGCAAGTTATTGCAAATGCTTGATTGCAGTTGTTGCTGCTAAGGGTGGCCCAACCAGTTATTAGGTTTAGGGTGCAAACACTTTTTCACAGGGGGTCATGTAGTTTTGGATATTGTTTTCCCTCAATAATAAAAACCTTCATTTAAACACTGCATGTTGTGTTCAATAGTGTTATATTTTACTAATATTTAAATTAGATTATCTGAAACATTAAAGTGTGACAAACATGCATAAAAATAAGAAATTATTATAAGATATTTGCCTGATTCCCACTTTTCTTCTTCAATTCTGAGTTGTTTTGTTCTCGTAAACATGTTGTCAGCCTGAAGTTTGATGCTGTTGGTGTATGAACAAGGCTCCTCTGCTTCATCTTGTTCCGTCTCCTCCAGAGCTGATTGTTAGACAGAGTTCTCTCCAGGGATCGGAGGCTTAGTTTTATACCATACAATTCTATTGATTGTAACCTATTTTTATTTGTAAAGCTTTCTGCCACCACTACTACTAGGGGTTGACGCTGCCCGATGGGCATCCTTTCAGCATGTCCATTTTTATCCCTATATGTGTACTCATCATTTGTGTCCTCGTTTTCTCTTTGCAGTTTTTTCGGCAAGTGTGCATACTTGATAATGATTTAATACTTGTGCAATGTTTTCTCTGTGTGTGTGTGTGTGTTCTCTGACCCATACACTCCCTCAGGGACAATACCATGAAGAATTTATTGTTGAATTATGACTTTGCATACACTGTTTCTTCTCCCCAACACACACACACACACACACACACACACACACACACACACACACACACACACACACACACACACACACACACACACACAGGCAGTGCCATAATATGTTTAGTAGCATTAACATACTTCCAAAGATGGCCATTTAATGCTGCAGTTGAAAGAACAATATAAGCCATTACCTCTCTGTGTGTGTGTGTGTGTAGGTGTGTGTGTATTCATGTGTATGTGTGTGTATGTGTTCTCATTCTGCAGCTTAATTACTGTGTGTTTTATATGGTTAACACATTCAGAAGCTCTAACACAATCATATGGTCTAACACACACACACACACACACACACACACACACACACACACACACACACACACACACACACACACGGGTTCTAATGCACACTCACACATACAGTTTAATACAAACTCATGTTCTAATACACAATCATACGTTCTTACACACACATAGGGTCTGACACACATATGGTCTAACACACACAGATGGCCTAACACACTCATATTGTCTAACACATATTCCTAAGCTCTAACACACTCTTACAGTCTAACACATGCATATACTCTGACACACACAAACAGTCTAACACTCACTCATAAGCTCTAGCAAATTTATAAGCTTTTACTCCAGTTCACACATTCATAAGCTCTAACACACAATCATATGTTCTATCACACACTCTAAGCTCTAACACACATTCATAATCTCGAACACACACTCATACAATCCAAAACACACTCCTACAGTCAAACTTACTCATACTCTCTTACACACTCTTAAAGTCTAACACATATTGATGCATTTCAACACACCCTTATATTGCCTAACACACATGCATAGTCTAACACAAACACATTGTCTAACAAACAATCATGCGGTCTAACACACACTAATACTCATTTATTTATTTATTTATTTATTCATTCTGTTGAACGCTTTTGATTGTGTAATATAGTAGGTACACTTCTTTATAATAGTACACAAACAAAAACACACACACACACGCACACACACAAAAAAAACTCCACAGCAGTTGGTTAACAATAATACAAAGCTATCACTGGTTTATTTAGTAGTAAGATTCCTGCCCCCCTTCATGTGTGTATTACAGTAGGAAACACAGAGGCCTGGATAGGAAGCAGTATGTTGGTCTGTGTGTGTGTGTGTGTGTGTGTGTGTGTGTGTGTGTGTGTGTGTGTGTGTGTGTGTGTGTGTGTGTGTGTGTGTGTTTGTTATAAGTATTCAGTATTTTAAAATCTAATTATTGGCCTCTGTCATGTCCTGGCTGGTTGAGGACATTTCCTCTCTTTCGGAAGACAGTAAGAGGGGACTGGCTTTTTTCCCGGAAGACTCCATCAGTTTTCTGTTTTTACACAGAAAATAAAACATTTCACTACTTTATATGTTTTCCCTTTTGAGGTCAAAACCACCTGGATGAAGTGAAAAGCAGTTATTACACTTAAAAAGTTATTTTTCTGCCAAAATTAATCAGATTATAACACAGAAAAATTAGCTACAAATTATTTTTACATAACACGCAAATTAGATTTTAATTCTGCAATCATTTGTTTCTAAACATTTACAAACAACAATTTACATATACACAATAAATAAATACTATTGCTCTATTTTTAGAAATCACCATCTAAGCAAAGATGAAAGATTTTTTCAGGGCGGGGCCAAGCTGCCAACTCCAGAACACAAAGGCGACGAGGTCAAAAAAAAGTTTAAAGCAATAGATTTGCGGTGTTTTTTTTTTTTTTTTGTTAAGTTATGATCACAAAGCTGTGATCAAACAAAACAAATCCCAGCAGATACTCGCATCACCAAAACATAGCTTTCATTAGACAGGAATCAAAATGTCTGAGAAGGCATGTGCTCATATTCATTTAAACAGTACGCTGCATTTTTTGACAAGCCCAATATTTTTGTCAAGGTATTGTAGCTTTGATGCACGCTGTTTGATTTTTTTTTGTTTTTTGAGGAAGAAAGCAAAGTTTGAATGAGACAAATGTTAAAATAGCTTTTTTTTTTAATTTTTAAAACATTGTCCAAAATAGTAAAGAACAGTTGCAATGGGTGTGGCCTCATATGCTAATAGGTTATTACTGCTAGCAAGGTTAGCTTTTACTAGCTATATTAGCTATTGCTTGCTAGGGTCGAGACTTGTGATTTGGTCACTTTACAGTTAATGGGGGGGGGGGGGGTGGCTGAATATTGGCACATGCCCATCATTAAGTCTATCATATAAACCAGAGCCAAAAAACATTCACAGGAAATTAAATATTAAAAATAACAATTAATTTTTCATGTTTTTTCTGTACAGAGTAAAAAGATAATTATAGCTGTATGAATTAATTGGTGAAAGAAGCACCTTAAATCGTCATTAGCATCGTTAGTGTTTTTCTGGAACTCTTTTTTTTTTACAGAGAAATAAATAAAAGTTTCTGTACATATGTTCATTATGGCTCCTTTATATATTGTCAAAATAAGGCCAAGCGATTATACGGCCGTTTATCAATTCTTTCTATTTGCTTTATATTACCTTTAAATGTGTTCTTCAATTCTCTGAGATAATCATATGAAATTCTTCATTTGTCATAAAAATACAGGATCGTTAAAAAATTGCGTTTGCAGCTCGTTTGCTTTCTTTAGTCAAGAGGGCGAAGGAAGCGGCGAATGCCCGAGCGTGTCCTTGAGATGTCTCTGTGCCTGGCCTGATTCATGATGGAGAGATAGAGAGAGAAGGAGAGAGAGAGAGAGAGAGAGAGAGAGAGAGAGAGAGAGAAAGAGAGAGAGAGAGAGAGAGAGAGAGAGAGAGAGAGAGAGAGAGGGAAGGAGCCCTGAGGCAGGTGGAGACACTGGGGATGATGGGAAATTTGGCTGGGGATAAATTCATGGCCCCGTTCCAATACTGTTTTTACTGCACCCTCGTCAACTTCTTTCCCATTTCTTCCTTGTGTCCTTGACGACAATCTTTAAGGGCAATTATTTTATCAGGGAGGAGTGATGATGCGGCTCTAAGTGGGCGTGGCTATCTAGGATTCTGGGATGTCCTGAAATAAAACGATTATATGCACATTTGGGTGTGCCTTTAAGCCATATTTGGAAAGGAGTGGGTGTGGCTTATGACTTGTCTCCACGTTAATGTATGTTAAGAGGTGTAGCGTTGTTTGGGTGTGGCTTTATAAGGTTGTGGGTGTGTCTGTATGTTTATATATATAAATTGGAACTAGTAATGATAGGTGATAGGATAGTGTGTGTATTTGAATCCATGTATAGAAATATATGGCGTTACTCTGAGTGGATGTGTCTTTCTGACTATATATGGAAAAAAGAGTTGCTCTGAGTGGGTGTGACTATACAAGTTTTGGGATCTGTCTTTAAGTCCATATATGGAAATAATGGTTGATCTAAGTGGGTGTGACTATAAAGGATTGTGGGTGTGTCTTTACGACTATATATGGAAATGAGAGTTGCTCTGAGTGGGTGTGGCTATATAGGTTTTGGTGTGTAGGTGTGTGGTTTTGGATTTTGTTAGTCTGCTATCTAGGTGACATTTCTGAGAGAAATTTTAAAAGAAATATATAAATAATAGAAATCTTTGTTGTAAAGATGCTCATGACTCTTAGTTTCTGATATTAACATAACATTAACATGTCAAAGGTTTCATCAGCTGGGTTTCTTCATGCAGCTTTCACTACACTAACTGATCAGCAAGACAGCAAGCTAGCATGACATAGATTTATATAGGATTTGTAGACGGTAGATGTCCCTCTCCATGACACACTAGTCACCTAGGGGAAGTGGACGAGGGCGTGTTAAGAGTTATTGGATCACAGGTCATGTGACTGGAGATTCCCTCTGCAGAATTGCTCCCGAATTCAGGGTGTGCTTCAGAATGTCCTTCTGCTCACGGCGCTGTTCTCTTGCTCTCCACTTTTTATTGACTCAATCGATCGTTAGTGCTCCTTCTCTCTCTCTGTCTCTATCTCTCCCTCTCTTTCTATCTCTCCGTACACACACACACACACATACACACTCAGTGAAGGTTAATGGACGCTGGACACGCAGAACAGGGTTCGGGGAGCTTGCTCAGGAAGTGGAGCGTGACTTTAGAGGAAGTGCTTGTGTGTGTGTGTGTGTGTGTGTGTGTGTGTGTGTGTGTGTGTGTGTGTGTGTGTGTGTGCGCGTATGATCCTTATTCGTCCTTGTGTTCCTCTGAGGAACCTCCACTTCTGCTAGCTCAGCCCAATAAAAAAAAAAACAAATCCCAATAAAGCAGCATCTGAGCCTCAAACTGTCTCGCTCTCTAACCTGAACTACAATAATGCCTACAGCTGTCTCACTCTCTAACCTGAAAATGCAGTAATGCCCACAACCATCTCACTCTCTAACCTGAAACTACAATAATGCCTACAGCTGTCTCACTCTCTAACCTGAAAATGCAGTAACGCCCACAACTGTCTCACACTCTAACTTGAAACTACACTAATGCCCGCAGCTGTCTCACTCTCAAACCTGGAACTACAGTAACACCTACAACAGTCTCATTCCCTGCACTGAATGCCATTAAAACCTAAAACATTCCTTCTTAAAACCACATTAATGCCAAAAACTCTAATTTTCAGAACAAAACTTGAAGGTAAACCTAAAAACTGTCTCACTCTCTGCACTAAAATTACATCAACACAAACAACTGTCTCACTCTCGGCAAATTACTCTTCAAGTACCGTAACACCAAGAACTGTCTAACTCTCAGAGTTAAAATTCAAGGACAGCTGAAATATGTCTTATTATCTGCACTTAAACTATATTAATGCCTAAATCTGTCTCACTCTCTGCACTTAAATTAGATTAAAAACCTGAAACTGTCTCACTTCCTGCACTTAAAGTAGACTAGTGCCTAAAACCGTCTCACTCCCTGCACTAAAAGAAGATTTTAACCTAAAACCGTCTCACTCCATGCACTAAAATTTAAGGAAAGCTTAAAACTGTTTTACTCTTTGTACTAAATGCTGTCAAGCCTAAATTTATGGGTTCTCTCTCTTTTTTTTTCTCAGAAAGACTTATTAAACACAACCTCGTTATTTAAACACTGAATCTTTCTCACACTACGTTCTGTTACACGTCAGACTTCACTTTCACCTTCCACATGATTCGTCTACATCCTGTGACCTTGAAATAATTTTGCCCGTTCTGTTTTACAACCTCCAACAACACTCGTCAACATTCTTAAGTCCTCTCAAATAAAGTTTCAGGCTTGACATTCCCGATTATCTGTGACTCTATTACACATCACACTAGTGACCTTCATATAACCTTCATTTACCTCTTGATCTCACTGCAACTACCATTTATTTTCGACTTCCAAAATCATTCCCTGCAACTTTCCTGAGCATTTCGTTCACATTTAGGGACGTCCTTAACGACGACTGTGCTGATACGTGATGACCTTCACCTGACCTTGTATTCACCCTGCTCTACCTGCAGAAACATTTCCCTTCACGTACTGTAACGTTCTAATACTTTCACAAACTCCTCACTTTAATCGTTGACATTCGCTGATCTTGTTATCTACATAACATCTGCTGATCCTCTCGCTACATTACCTTTAAGCGGGTTTTTTCATTAAAATCTACAAGAACAAATGCGAAGGAATTTGATCAAGTCAAAGTGCATAAACAAATGCAGCAGATCCAGAAATTGTTTTAGTAAATTATAAGAGAAAAGAAATGTGTTTTCTTTACACCCACTTCCATTTCTGTGTCCATTTGACAATTTTATCATCTTTTGAAAAAAATTCACATTTACAAAAAACTATGTGGATCAGTTGCATAACTTGTTTTTAAAAAATATTTTTCCCTCTTATTTCGAGATTCTTTCATGTATTATTATTTTTTTTGACAATTTGCATTAAAACAGATGTTAGGTTGCATGATTCAAATTTCAGTATGCTAATCCGTCAGTCGACCCCGAAACGATGCTCACGTCATTCTAACAATACGTAACTCTTGTCAGGGCTCATCTCTGGCCCCCCACCACACGGCTAGCGTTATATTGTTTTTCATTACACACAGCTACATTTAGCTTGGGTGAAGGACATCCTTTGGTTGAGTGTGTGTGTGTGTGTGTGTGTGTGTGTGTGTGTGTGTGTGTGTGTGTGTGTGTGTGTGTGAGTGAATTTGGTAAATGCTCTGAGAGGATTAGCATGAGCATGTGTGTAAAAAGGAAAGCAAATGGACTAGCAATTTTTTCACATAAATCACACTCACACACACACACACACACACTAGCAAACGGCACCGTGTCAATAAACCCCGCAAAACGCTAATCATTTCAGACTTCGGCCCATATTTCCCATAATGCATTGTGAACAATACAAGCAATCAGGCCTGAAATACCCAGGATTATTGGGATCAGGATCAGCAGAATAACGAATGCGTATCTGGCTCTGACTAAAACCTAAAATAAAAATAGATTTGTGAAGCTCTAAATTTAGAAAGCGTTAGCGTAGCTAATATTCACATTCTTATCCTCCTTATCTTTGTGCAATTCACTGTCCTACATTTTTTTTCCACATTGCATTTTTCTTCTTCCGCTGGTGACTGAAAGAGTACAGAACAAAAAACTGACAGCGAATAGAAAAACATAAACAAACTGACTGACTGAGTTCCTGCTCGCATTTACTTTTAGCAGCTAGCTGAATTTATTTAAGAGCCAATTTTTAGCTAGCTAATGTTAACGCATGTAGTTGTTGCTACTAGGTAATTAGCTTTAAATACAAGCTACAGCGTAATACGGTAGTAAGATAGCTGGTGAAATTTACCAGGAGATTACTGTTGTCCCTTTTGAGAAAAATATAAAACTAGTTTCCGTTTAGTTTACAATATGAAAAAAATTGTTAAATGTGTCACCCTTTCATCCTTAACTTTAAAAAATTACGATTTGAATTCTAGCATGTGGAAATGAAAAATAGTTGTATGCAGAAGTGTTTGGTCTTCAGACAAATGTAGCAAATCGAGGACTGTTACGATGATTTGAAGCAAGTAACAAAAACTTTTTTGAGCAACACTGACTGGTTAGACACTGACATACAGCACGAACAAAATCTAAAATAATAAACCACTGACATAAAAATAAACACCAGCATTGCTGAGGCGGCCGCCATCTTGTTCCACAGGGACTATGCATGCTGGGAATCTGGAGTGTAAAAGTGTGACGTCGGTGCTGAGGAAGCTCATGCTGAATCAGAAGGAAGGAAGACGTAAGGAATCTCCTCTCCCAGGTCCCACCATGACAGTGTGGGAGGTGCATGATGGGAAACCGAGTTCCTGGAGTTGTTGGAGTTTTTAAGCTCCGCCTCCCACTCCTTCTGACCTCCCTTTGTTATAAGGAGGTGTCAGACTTCTGCACCACGTTGCGTTCGTCCTGCGGCAAGTCCGACGTCTTGGCTGTCTTTCGAGGCGGGCTCTGCTCAGACTCCAGCGCGTGCAGTGAAGGTTCCTTGTACATGGCAACTACAGTGGGAAAAAGATACAAGCAACCAAAGCAGCCAGTTGTTAAACCATAGCAAACACACAAAGATATATGAACCACATTTTTTACCTCACTTGGTTAGAGCAACATTTTGAGCCAAACAGAACATGAGGTAGACTGACCTTCGATGACCTTGGGTAGGAAATGAGCAGCACCTTTGGTCTTCTTCACTCGGTTGCCCTTCATTACCTGGCCTTCACGGTTGATGCCAATGTACCACGAGCGACCTGACTGGCTCTGACGGTACAGCATGGACGAGTACGTCACATAGTAGTTCTCAAACACGCTCTCTTTAAACTTACACTCTGATGTAAAGTGCTCCTGAGAAATGAATAATAAACAACAACAAATCAATAGAGATTCTGATGTAAAGGTTCTTATCCGGTCCTGACATGATATGTGTTGCACCTGGTTTCTTCTCTTCCCATGAAAAGTGAACAAAGTAAATTCTATCTGAACTCGAAACTTTCTATGAGTACAAGAAACAAAATGATAGCTAACCAAGCAAGAACCTAGCATAGTCAGTGAATGCTAACCTAGTGAAAAAACTTTAACCTGTAGAAACAAAATCACACAAAACGAGTGAAACCAGAGAAAATAGCTATATATATATAGGTGAAATTAAAACCTTCAACGAAGCAAATTTAATCATGATTCTTTATTTAGATAGTGATACATTAATCATCATTTGTTTTACTGATGCGTCAAGTCTCAAATCAAGCACCAAAATCCACCATGCTGCACACATCCGGCAATTAAAACCGTCCGTGTGGAAACATAGCCAAAGTTCACTTTGGTGTCCTGATTATTTACTTCATTAAAAAAAACACCATAATTACTTTTAAACATTTTCAAGAATATTTTTATGAGCTGCCCTGCCATCTAAAAATGTACAGGCCTCTCTGTTTGAGCAACTGAATCAATGCAAAGAGAGAGAAGTAATGAGAACCTTTTTTTTTTGTGTGTGTTCTTTTTTCCATGTGATTAATAGACATGAACAAGTTCTTTGAAAAACATCTATGACCTTTGAAACATGTCTAGTCTTCATGCTCTATGTTTTACTAAAAATGAAGATACATTTGCATAAAGCATCCATATTTGTCCATGCACATGTTGATTAGAGTAGTAAAAACCTACGAAGCGTATAAAGTTAAGGTTCATTTAGAACAGATTAAAATGTGTGATAAAGTTGCGATTAATTACAAGTTAACTCATGACAATCATGCATTTATTGTCTCGTATACAGGTAGTCGTCGACTTACGACCACGATTGGGACCGACAGACCAGTCGTAACACATTTGGTCGTAAGTAGAGTAGGCTATATGTACAGTACTGTGAAATTATGCCGTAAGATGGTATGCACTGTTGTACGCCGCGGCTAGCGAATGTGGTCATAATGGTCGTGAGTTGCATAGGTCGTAAGTCGACGACTACCTGTAGTCTATTATCTCGTATAGTCTGTTTTGTTTTGTCTTGTATAGTCTAAGATAAATGTATAGTGTTATTTATGTCTGTACTTTTGAGAGTCACCAACAGCAGGAACCAAATTTTTTGTGTGTGTCAATCAGGCCAATAAACCTAATTCTGATGCGCGTATATATACATATATATATATATATATATATATATATATATATATATATATATATATATATATATATATATATATATATATATACAACAGTCTGGTTCTCGACTCAGTGGTTGGGAACTACTGATTTAAATAGAGGAGAATGTTTGAGGATCCTTCTGACCTTCTATCTCCCTCTGTCTCGCTATTTCTCTCTTTCCTTTGTCCACCCTCTCTGTCCCTCTCTTGCTTTCACTCTCTCTCTCTCTCTCGCTCTCTCTCTCTCTCTCACTTTCTCTCTCTCTCTCTCTCTCTCTCTCTCTCTCTCTCTCTCTCTCTCTCTCTCTCTCTCTCTATTTTTTTCTATCTGGTATTTGATTACATCTCTATGTGAATGTCCTCTGTGTGAATAAGCCTGAAACATGAGAAGCTCGTCTCTAAAACCGTCTGCAGATCAGCACTGAAATCAAAACACTGAACACTTTTGTGTTAAGGAATAAAACATGCGTGTGGCACTGTCTTAACAGAATAATCAACATGATGATGGGTCTCCACTTTTACCACCTCGAAGTTTTTCACAACAAACTATTTTATTTAATCACACAACACAGCAATTCACCAACAAAATGCATGGCATTTTGTACTTTTTATCTGTTTAGAGTTACCCTTCATGTTACTGTTCCTGTTGTCTCTTACATAACAGCAATTGTAAATGCTCATTCCATCGTTTCTCTCTCTCTCTCTCTCTCTCTCTCTCTCTCTCTCTCTCTCTCTCTCTCTCTCTCTTTCTATTACTTAAAGTTAATAAAGCAAAAAGTGCAGATGTTGTGAAACCTGGCATTACAGCTGCAGCACTGACACTGGAGTGCATTAATGTTTTATACTAAAGGTACTCATGCTTACAGCAGTGTTGCTAAATTTTACTTGTTTAGAAAAAAAATATTAAAAAAAGATAGAAAGAAAGGATAGAAGAAAAGAAAAGAAAATGATAAATAGACTTAAAAAAGAAAAACCAATGACAGACTTAAAATACTTAAGGAAAATCAAGGTACTAAATTACATTAAACATAAATAATGCATTTACAATAAAAACATTCATAAAATGTTATGAAACAAAATCTATAATAAAATCTAACTTTTATAAAATCTAAAATAAAATATTTGTGAAAGGAAAACTGGAAGTGAACGTTTTTTAATAGAAATAAATTATAAATAAAATGTTTATGTTATAAATGACCTATTTATTTAAATATATAATAATCTAAAAAAAAAAAAAAAGTTGGTAAGGTTTCTAATTAGATTAGAAATGTGTGTTTATATACTTGTGTATACTTGTATATAGCAAAAAAATTAAATGCCACTGTATTTGCTATAAAAGAAAATTCCAGACAGAAACTAATCCAGAGAAACTAATGCTGGCTTTATCCTTTTTTAACGTCTCTCTATGTATGTGTGTGTTTGTGTGTGTGTGTGTGTGTGTTTTTTCTCTGACTCGTCTCTGTAGTGTGCGTCGGCTCATAATCACTCTGGCTCAGCGGTGTGTGTAAAGTGTGTCTGCTGATAAACTCCATTAACCTGATAAAACTGAAAAGCCAGGAGCTACAACGTCAGTGTCCGTCACGTCCCGCAATCAATAAACTCCTTTTCTTTTCTTTCCGTTCAGCGAGCATGAAATTGACAGACGGAGCCGTGAGGATCTAATCGTCCCGCAAATCTGTCCTCCTTCTCCTCCTTCTCCTCGTCTGATGAAGACGAAGACAAATGAATAACCTTCACAAAGTCAAACATTTTGCGATGAACCCACGCAACAGTGTTCATGATTCCTACAGTAGCACACTTGACCTAAAATAACCCCAAAGACCCACAAATTAATGTTCATGTCCTTACACAAGGAACAAAAGGCTTATGGTTTTTTTTTTTTTATACAAAATGATGTGGCATGCTTTTAATCCATTTAGAGTTACATTGATTGGAGGAGAAGCAAGTTAGCCCAGGTTGTCACTTACACTAGAACAGCTATAAACACTCCCCTTTACCACCTCTTTCTTGAAATAAGACTAAAGTTAAATAAAACTAAAGAGAAACCGTTAGTTACACCTTTACCTCAGACCATTACAAAGTGCTGACACTGGTGAATTGTTCCACTTACTGAAACATTAACTATTAACAAAATCTCATCAACACATCCCAGGTAATCGACTATTTTTATAGCAATGGTAAGGTTTTAGAATAAGTGCATTACTCTATACCTGTTCTGCGGCCAAACCTACTTGTATAAAACTGACTTCGACACGGAGACCACACCTACTTCTTTAAAACTGACAAACTTAGACACAGAGGTCACACCTACTTCTATAAAACTGACCAATTTGGGCACAGAGGCCACACCTTCCTTTTTTTTTTAATCCACACATTTAGATTCAAACACCACGCCTACATTTTAAAACTGACTTAGACACAGAGGCCACACCTACATCTTGAAAATTGACAAACTTACACACAGAGGCCACACCTACTTTACAAAAAAAACCCTCGCAAATGTAGACACAGAGGCCACACCTGCTTCACAAAAAAAAATCACAAATGTACACAGAGGCCACACCTACCTTTTTGAAGCTGTCTTAAATGTAGAGGCCACACCTACTTCTTTAAAACTGACTTAGACACAGAAGCCACACCTACTTTTTAAAAACTGACTTAGATCAAACTTAGATTTAAAATCAACATACTTAAACACAGAGGCCACACCTACGTTTTTTAAATCCACAAATTTAGACACGGAGGCCACACACACATTTATAAAACAGGTTATTATAAAACCTGTGCTACTATCAGAGCTGCTGTTATAGAGAATTTTTCAAGAACCAGAGACCAATTAGGATGCAGAATCCCTCAGTTCTGTGGTGTGAATGAGAAATAGAGCGAATAGAGAATCAGATGGGTTTCTGTTTAACAATGCTGTAATTATGAAAGTGTCTGATTCCAATCACGCTAATTAGAACATTAGAGATCCTTCACTGATCTGTGTAATTCATCACACCTGCTGGATCCAAACAACAATGTCACTTATAGCCTGGAACATTCTGGAAATAGTTTTTAACTTTTTATTTATTATCTATGCATAATGATAAATATTTTCACCCCTGTGTAGATGATTTCTGGCTTCTGATTGGTTAGTGAAGCAATAATTAATTATTAATTTTCTACAGCAGATGTTTTTTGACTCGTTCCAATGATTGTTTCTGGAGTAATGGCTCACACAGCAGCAAGCTTTGTAAATGTGAGGTTTACTATGGTGTAACAGGAACTAACCCAATTCCCAAACAGGATTCTTCATAAATTCTTTCAAATCTCAGTCAATGCTTTCACAAGTGAAACATCATCCCTTTCCTTCTCTCTTTTACCTATTCTCTTTCTCTCCTTTCAGTCTCACTCTCTCATGCTCAAACATGTGTTTGATCTCACACACGCACACTCACTCACTCGCTGGCTCTCTTGCTCCCTTTCTCTCCGTCTATTTGTCTTCCTCTCTTTTATTCTCTTCATCTTTTTTTCTGTGACTGTATTTTTGTCTCTCTGTCAAGCACAAACACACCCATATACAGAGACACACATATACAAAGACACGCACAAAACAAGCTGAGCTCTCTCTCTCTCTCTCTCTCTCTCTCTCTCTCTCTCTCTCTCTCTCTCTCTCTCTCTCTCTCTCTCTCTCTCTCTCTCTCTCTCTTCCTCTATCTCTATCTCTTTCTCTCGGCCTCTTTTTATTCTCTATTTCATCTCTCTGCCAGGGCTGGAGTGATTGCATCTAAGCTCTCTGCATCATCCTGAATCACAATACATTTCACCAAGCCAAAAAAACGCTCTCTCTCACACACACACACGCACGCACACACACACACACACACACACACACACACACACACACACACACACACACACACACACACACACAAACACACGTGATATAGATTTTTTTTTGTTTGTTTTAAATTTTCAGATTTTTTTTTTCAGAGATTGAATTTTTTTTACCTTTTTATTTCTGACTTTCATCAAAAAAGATGAAAGCAAAAATTATCCCTTCCATTCTCTATCTACTCCCCCTCTCCTCTCTCTCTCTCTCTCTCTCTCTCTCTCTTTCTCTCTCTCTCTCTCTCTCTCTCTCTCTCTCTCTGAGGGTATTTCCAGAGTGGTGATTATTAAGTGGGTCAGGAAGAAGGGATGTAACACTATTTTTATCAAGAAACCATTTTCAGGAGTCTGCAGGTAGCAGCACCACACACACACACACACACACACACACACACACACACACACACACACACACACACACACACACACACACACACACAATGGGTAGGAGATTCCAGCAGCATTATCTCAAGCAAGAAAAATTGGAAAGCCCTTTCACACACAAACACTCGTGTATACACAGCTGTATGCAAAAGTTATAATTTTTTATATCAAATTATAATATAGTTTATAATATTATTATATTATAATATTATAATATATTATATTATAATATTATAATATAATATTATAATATTATAATATAATATATATAATTATATTTATATAATTAATTATATAAATATAATTAATATTTATATTAATATAAATATTAATTATATTAATATTTATATAAATATTTATATTATAATATTTATATATTCCGCCCCATTGCCGAATGACATATTACTGAAACAGAGCATCAGCAGCAAATAATATTTTCATCTTTGTTTAAATGCCAATTTTGGCATAATTTATATTTAAACCAATATTTCTGGCATGTGCAAAATTTTAGGCACCCTTAAAACAGTAACTTAGCAACTCTCTTTTAAACAACAGTGCAGTTTCACACATGCTTTTTGTAGTCAGCATGAAACATTTATTAATGTGTTTCGCAGTTGTCAAGTTGTACTTTGTGACAGTTTCAGTTGTGATCTGATTTATCGCTTGAGGAACAGTGTCATGTATGTCTGTTATATCTGGATTCTGCTAGAGGTTGAGCGATATGGGTTTTTCTCTGGCCGATGTCAATATTTAGAAATCAGGGTTTTTTTGGCGATTATTTTGCCCGATATGTTTGGCTGATTTTTTTTTTTCCATCTTCATCTAATTAAATCTAACAGTTAATTAATAAGACATGATACAGAAAATTGCTTAAATTAAACATTTATTGACCACTACAAGCGTCTCTAATCAGTGCATTTGTTAGCTGGTTTTGGTACCAGTGCCTTCTGTACCTGTAGCCTAAACTACAGCTGGTTGAAGGCTCTATAACAACATAGTTCCAAAAAAGTTACACTTATTCTCTCTCCAAATGTTATTCTCATTTTATCTATAAAAGTAGCATCATATTTAAACAATTAAATATATAAGGCTGGATTAAGAAAAAAGGATAAGAAGAACTCTGATTGGCTATTTAGATTAACGAATAAGCACACGAAAATAAAAAATAAACTGACAAACTGTCATTCTTGCCACTTTTCCTTGCAACTTAGCAGACATGAATAAAAAAGCTACACAAATCCAGTAGTATTGATCGTGACAATTTTCGGTGTAAACACTACATGCTTTAGATATTCACAGTTCTAGGTTTCTGGTTTCCCTGTTTGGATACCGAATACAGGCTACTGCCACCTGCTGATGTTCTATAAAGCAAGGGTAGAATGTACACAGATGTGTGTTTAATCAGATGTGCCTGCCTAATAATCGTCTGGATTTCAGCACAATCGGCCAATGCCGATTAATAAAAAAATGCTAATAAATAAATAAATAATATAAATCGTCCTGATTAATCAACCCGATTAATCAATCAGTCGACCTCCAGTGTCTGTTGAGTCTTTTTTTCCAAACAAATTAGAGATTGGATCAGAAAAAACCTACAAAAACAGCTGATTTGATTATTCCATTATCTTATATCATTAGCCTAGAGAACTGGTGGAGTAGCACAGGGCATTGGTTAAACCCTAAACTTAACCCTAGCTGATTAGATGGACCCTTGGTGCTGTCTGGATAACGTTTGTGTTAACAGTACATTTTTACATAGTTGCCGCTGCATCCCAAACCATCCAGATTGGATTGGATCACAGTGCACCTCAGACACCTGTATTTAGCACAGGCACAAACATCAAGATAAACTTCTGGTGAATGTCTTGTTATATAGATATTGTGTATTTATGTTATTTTTCATACATCTTTTGTGATAAGGTCCCAGGTGAGTTTTTTTCTTCTGATGACTCTTCAATGCAGATCCACAGTCAGTTTTTTTAGGGGATTTAAATGCTCTAATGACAATACATAGGTTTTTTTTTTTTTGCCTAAATTGTACAAAGAGTATATTTTTACACATGCCTTCTTGTAAATTTTCAAAAGTTTGCTACAGATGTCGTATAAAACATCTTGAGCAGAACATAAGTTTCGGCCCTGGGTGTATTTGCATACAATGGTGTATGATGCTTTCAGCACCACGGAGAGTTTCCCTTCTGCTTTCAGTTCATTCCTCACAGTGTGGCTCTTTAGCATCATCATCATTGTCATCATCAACACCGTTGAACGGTTCTTGATCTCTATTAACAACAGCTTTACTCCACATATTCACCTTCAAACTTTAGACCACACCCCTTATCTCAGACATCCCGAGTGACATCACTAACACTAGACTTACGGAGGTGTAGAGGTAGCCCTCACTATTCATGCCCAGGTAGAGCCCCGTCCTTGCCCCCTGAATGGCCACAATCCTCAGACCCACAGGGATTAGGTTGAATTGAGCTGAAACACACACACACACACACACACACACACACACACACACACACACACACACACACACACACACACACACACAAACATATTTATTTAATTACTTTTATAAAATTCTTTTTTTTGTTTTGTTTCTCTTGACATTGGGTTACATGTTTATTTATTTGTTTGTTAGTTTCTTAAGCACACTCAAATCACACCTTTTCATTGTGAAAACACCTCGGCTCTTAGTAAAATTAACTTATTGACTTAAAAGACAAATACACACACCTTGATTATTTGTGTGAGTGGTGAGGTGTAAAACACTTGGCACGGTTCATTATGCACACACACGCACACACACACACACTCAGACCCACAAACACACACAGGAGGGGGATGAAAGGAGTTCCAGCTCTGAGTTCTAAAATTAATTATCACCCTAAACACACTGAAAAAGGGACAAGATGAGACAGAGAGAAACACAGGCAACACACCGAGAGAAACACTGGCAGAAACACAGAGAAAGAAACACTGGCAGAGACAGAGAGAGCATGAGTGGAGACACAAAGACAAAATGTGGGCAGAGACATGGAGGCATAAACACAGGCAGAGGCACAAAAAAACCCCGCAAGCTAAGACGATGAAACACAGGCAGAAAAACTGCCAAACACAGATGGGGCTACACAGAGAGAAACACAGGGGAAGACACAGTGAGAGAAACTAAAGCGGAGAAACAATAAGAGAAACTCAGGAGGGGACACAGTGATAGATACTAAGGCAGAGACACAATAAGAGAAACTCAGGTGAGACACAGTGAGAGATACTCAGGAGGAGACACCATGAGAGAAATACAGGAGGAGACACAGATAGAGAAACACAGGAGGAGACAGTGAGAGAAACTCAGGAGGAGACACATTGAGAGGTACTCAGGAGGAGACACAGTGAGAGAAACACAGGAGGAGACACATTGAGAGGTACTCAGGAGGAGACACAGTGAGAGAAACACAGGAGGAGACACAGTTAGAGAAACACAGGAGGAGACACAGTGAGAGATACTCAGGAGGAGACACAGTGAGGGAAACTCAGGGTGAAACACAGTGAGAGGTACTTAGGAGGAGACACAGTGGGAGAAATACAGGAGGAGACACAGTGGGAGAAACACAAGAGGAGAAGGAAAAAACACAAGTAAAAATGCAGAGAGGGAAACACGGGTGGTGGGCATATTAATAAATGCGTCTGATTCTCTCCACACACACACACACACACACACACACACACACACACACACACACACATATACACAGATATACACAGATATAAATACACACATACTTACAGAAGGAGCTGGTCTCATCTCTTGTGCCGTCCATAGTTCCATCTGGCTGCATCTGGAGGTAAAAGCCGTGCTGACTGTACAGGCGTGTGACGATCCCTTTTAGCTGAGGCTCTATGAAAAATGCACACACACACACACACCAACACACAGACACAATCAAAAGTTTTCTGAATGTAGCATGCACTACTGGCTTTCACCTGTAACATTAAATGTGCGGTCAGTGATTTTAGCTTGAATTGACAGGCAGTTAGGGAGTATGATTGACAGGTAAAAAGACATACCTTCCAACCCTGATTGGTTGGATATTCCGATCCATGACAAGTTTTATTTATTTGCAATGAGCAGCACTGTAGAGTACATTACCAATCATTACTCATTTAAAAAAATGACTGACCGCCCCTTTAACCCCACGCCAGTGTGGCTCATTAGCGAAGTGAGAAGAGAAGCCGATGTAGTGAGCTATAAAAGATGGATTATCATTAGGAGAGTGTTTGTGACCGAAGAAACAGTAGGAGAACGGAGCTTGAAAATTTTATGAACAAAGTCCCATCACGATTGCTTCATGTTCATTTGAGATGGCAAAGAAAAGAAAACAGTGATGTGGCCATTTCCATTTTTTTTAAAGGTTTTAAAATATACAGTATTTTTGTCCATAAATATGTATTAAATTATTTCCAATAGTCTATTCTATTCATTTCATAGCCCTTTTCTCGGTTCCTGTGTGTATGTTCATGTTAGAGTTTCTATTTCTTGTTCTATTTGATATATTCCAGCTATAATCTGTTGCTTTTAGATTTCAAGTTGGTGACACCGGGGCATACAATAATGTTAGAAAGCTTTTATTGCTATTTTAACCATTGCTGATGCAGTACACAGTATAGTAAGACAACGTTTTTCCAGAACCATGGTGCTACATAAAACAACAATAAAACCATTGTGTTCAACCAAGTGCAAAAACAAGACCGTGTAAAACAGATACACAAAATAGCGCCAACCAGTATACCTACTGTATAATATGTTATACTGTATAATGTGGAAAAAATAGAACTATAAACAAGAGTGTACTGGTAAACAAACACAAAATGTTGTCCAAAACAGCAACAGCAGCATCAGCAGCAATCAAGTAGGTGTGCAAAAACAGCATGTAAACAGTTATATTTTTCTTATAAAGTTGTGTTTATGGTCTTTATGGTTTCTTTAGCTATGGTGTCATAATGATGCTATTAAGAAGTGGAATGGTTAATGTAGGATACCACTGAAGGCTGAGGTGTGAAATGCATGGTACGCCACTGATTAATACTGACCATCACGCTGAACATTGCTGAGTTCTGGATTCTGAAAGGCTAGATGGTGTTGATAATTTCTTTATAGCAACAGCTCTGACCGTTTTATATTAATAGACTTGTTTTAATATGCTTTTTTGTGCTATAGCAGAAGATCTTACGCAGGGACAAGTACAACAGATATAGTGAGGTTTCCTATAAGGGGGAAGGAAGCAGGGTGTATATGTCTGAGTCTGTCAGCTGTGTAAAGCAGGTGTGGCTTTACACTTTATGTGTGTTTGTCAGTTCTAAAGAAGGAGGTGTGGCCCATTTGTGAGTTCTCAAGAAAGAGGTGTGGCCTCTGTTTTTGTATGTCAGTTCTGAAAAGGAAGAATATCTTTGAGTGTTTCAGTTCTTAAGAAGGAGTTGTGGCTTTCATGTCTATATTTCAGTATTAAAGGAGGCGTGGCCTCTGTCTCGGTATGCTAGTTTTAAAGATACTCAAACTTTTTATTTTCTTTCTCCTTCTTCTCCTTTCTATTCTTTTCACTTCATTAGCACCCTGGTATCCCTCCTTACTCTGTGTGTGTGTGTGTGTGTGTGTGTGTGTGTGTGTGTGTGTGTGTGTGTGTGTGTGTGTGTGTGTGTGTGTGTGTGTGTGTGTGCGTGTGTGTGCGTGTGTTTGTGAAAGAGAGCTATTTCAGCTCTTCTATCCTTATGTAGGAGCCATTAGGCCTCATGAATTACAGGCATTAATGAGAGTCATTATTCTCTCACACACCAGCGAGTGAAGCAAATTATTTGTATCGTTTGTGTTTATCAAGACTCATTTTCTACTTGGCGGAGGGGGGTAATGAGAGAGAGGGAGGGAGAGGGAGAGCATGACTAGAGGGCTGCAGATAGTTGCAGGGGAAGAGAAAAAACTAAATAAAAGATATCAGTAAGAGAATAACAGTAAGAACTGTACTTTTTTTTTTCATTTACACGTCCTACTTTCACTGACACTCTAGACTCCTCCCATGCATGTTACATAAACGTCTCCTTATAAAAATATAAAAAAAGTCATCTAATCACTAATAACATGCTGTCCCTGTAAATGAGCTGTTGCCATAGAAATGAGGGCATTTATATAAACCTGTATTACTGTTAGAGCTGCTCTTATAATAAATACATCTACAACGGACAACCAATCAGAATAGAGAATCAGAAATAACAGTGTTGTGAATATATCTGTCCCTCACTTCTTATGATTGCAGTTATTCTGCCAGTTTTGACATGTAAATTGAGTGTCTTACATTTTTCACGTAGCTGTTCCTTTAAAGCGCTGCAGTAACCTGAGGGTGACCTCACTGATAGATGGACACTCGGCCGAATCGATCCACATTCCATGCGTTAACCTTGACTGTGTCCTGCACTTTTGTCTCATTGCATGTGTGTGTATGTGAAGCACTGCAGCTCCATTTCATCTTATCTGGATTAGAGAGCGGTGTAATTACGAGCTCCGCTCCAACGATCAGCTCGAGGGCATTTCTCACGCCACTGTCAGAGACGAGCCCAGAGACAGGGGGCTTCCCTCAGCGTGGATTTAATACACACATACGTTCCCACCAATCCGCATCTGTCTGTTTACCACTTGACTCGTTTACTCTTCTTCTTTTACATTCTTTTTCTCTCTAAAATGTCATCCTGCTCAGATGCTGTGAAACCCATGCATCACATTATGGTAGATGTGAACACTCTGTCCTGGTGTTGTGATGGTGTTGTGATTGTTATGTGGACGAGTCAGAGGAAATGCTGACTTAAGATCCAAAGCCATATCAGTAAATATGTGGGGAAAGTTTCCTGTGTTCAGAGTTGTGTTATGCACCTACCTAAGTGGATATTTACTTTAGTTCCATCACTGTGTGTAATCGATAAACATCCTGTTACGTTTACAGATTTTAAACACCTTTAAATGAAACACACACTTTTAAGCACCTTTAAACACAAACATACACCATTAAACACCTCTAAACATTCACCCACCTATAAACACAAACACATGCCTTTAAACACTTTTAAACATAAATAACCATCTATAGATGCAAACACATTTTAAAACATATCTTTAAACACAAACACACACCTTTAAACACATTTAAATACAAGAACATACCTTTAAACACCTTTAAACACAAACACAACTTTAAACCCAAAAACACAACCTTAACACATACCTTTAAACAGAAAAACACACCTTTAAACACAAATGCACACCTTAAATTACAAACACAAACCTTTAAACACAGACACATGTTTAAACACATTTAAACACACACCTTTGAACCAAAACACTTTTAAACACCTTTAAACATGTGAAATCCATTTAAGACAAGTGCTTCTTCCTGTACACACTATGTAGGGAGCAGAAGTGATGCATTTCTGAAACATCAGCTAAAGGTGTAAACTGTACTGCCCTGCACTCTGAGTGTCATGTTTGTGTAAACTGTGTCTGTGTGTTTCCAGAGTTATAAACAGTGAAATGTTCAGTACTGGGAAGTAGAGTGGAAGCACTCATGGTGAAGAACGGGAACAGGAAAAAAAAAAGGAATAGAAACAGGAGCTGGAACGAGAACAAGATTGAAAATTTCAACAGGAACGGAAACAGGGCAGGGATGAGAACGGGAACAGGAAGGCAACAGGAACAGGAAGGGAAAAAAGAAGAGAAAAAGAACAGGGCAGGGACAGGAATAATAACAGGAAGGTAAACCTTTAAAGGACAGAGACAGGACCGGTAAATTAAACAGGAATGGGACCAGGGCAGGAACGGGTACAGGAATGGAAATGGGAACGGTTTAGCCTCAGTACGTAAACATTACATGAAACGTTGTCCTCTTTTCCCTGGTACATTTTGTAGTAGACAATTAGCATTGGTATTTAGAATGAATACAAAAAAGCCCATTATGCTTTAGAGGAAAATATTGTTTGATGATGATGATGATGATGATGATGGCCTAAACAGTTCTAAAAATGAGTAGCATGCTATTCATTTATCTTGCTCTCTTTTTGCTGTTTTTTAAAGAAAGTGAGCGAATTGCATGTGTGTGTGAGAAAGAGAGAGAGATGATTAATGCCAAATGTAGAGAGCAGTAAGCGTAAACCAACACCCCTGTGTGTGTGTGTGTGTGTGTGTGTGTGTGTGTGTGTGTGTGTGTGTGTGTGTGTGTGTGTGTGTGTGTGTGTGTGTGTGTGTGTGTATGTGTTTGGCCGCTTTATTTATTGTAATTTGTAGAGAAACTTCCTGCGAACACAAAGCTCTGGGACAACAGCCCACCCTGTAACCTGGAACCGCCTTTGACGTCAACACACTCGCAACGCTTAGAGATTAGAAATAGAAATGTGCCTACTTATACCCCTAACAACACACACACACACACACACACGCAAGATACGTCTTTCTGTATCTTCTCTCGTTAGAGGTCAAACTCAGTCTGTCCTTGTTGGCTTTAATCAAACCATCCGTGAATTCCATTTTAGCCGCGACGATCTCGAGGTCTCTGCCGTCACTCGTGATGTCTTTAAGGATGCGAGATGAAACGCTAAACGAGTGTTCCAGTGCTGGATGAGGAATTAACCTTCAACTCTTATCTCCCTCTTTCTCTCTCTCTTTCCCTCTCTCTCTAAAATCTCTGACTGACTCCACAGTGTTTTCGTCTTTACGTTATGGTTTACGTAAAAAACCTTTTCACCTTTAAACACACTGTTTAGTAGCTGAGTTATGAGGAGCTTTTACATGCTTCACTAAAGGAGACTTTACAGGAAATAGGTCTGGTAGAAGCAATTACCGGGGCTAAGAAATTATTTGTTATATTATATTTATAGCACTTTTAACCATGGACGATACCTCAAAGCAGTTTTTCAAAGATAATGCAGGTATAAAATAATGTTTCTTATAAATGAAAGTTTATCAATAATGAGTAAAGAAAAGGAAAATCTTCCTGAGATGACATGAGGATGAAACCTTGAAACCTTATGAAACTATTGCTGGTAGAAGCAATTTAGGGGGCCAAGAACCTCAAAAGAGTTTCCCAAAAAGTGTTCGAAGAAGAACCCCAAATGATATTTTAATGAACAATTTTTTACCAAGAATGTTAAACATCTGACAGCTTTGTAGAGCACAAAAAAAAAAAAAAAAAAAATTCCACTTACAAGTGTTCTTTTCAAGAACTTTTCCACAGTTGATTATTTTCCTATAACATATACACGTGTTTTATTGCTTTTATTCTTCTCTCAACATCATGCTTTGTATCTGTTTAAAGCTTATAGTTGTTCTCTCACTTGCCTCTTTTTCCTTCTTAAAAAAATAAGTTGGTCGTTGTTTTATCGATAAACTGCATACCAAAATCTGTCTAAAAACCAGAACACATGTCTGCTATGGAACCTGTGGTGCATCAGGACAAATTCAATCTTTCATTATACACCCTGTCAATAATTTTGTTTTATTTATATCCTCATTAATATTTATCAGCTGTAATAATTACAGGGTGTTGGATTATATATGGGGCACACAGACAATTTTCGTTCTTTCTTTCTTTCTTTCTTTCTTTCTTTCTTTCTTTCTTTCTTTCTTTCTTTCTTTCTTTCTTTCTTTCTTTCTTTAAAAGCAGTTTGATGAATGCAGGTCACTGAATCTCCTGTAATGACTCTTAAACCCCTCATAAAACATCCTGAATTACAGCATTGCAGGTGAACACTGCCACTTTTAGCACATGCTGCTGTGTCTGTAGTACTGTATGTGTGTGTATTAGTGTGTATGTTTGTTTGTGTGTGTTTTGCATATAAAGGAAGCTGTAAAGCTGCTGGATTTGTCCTGCGAGAGAGTGAACTATTTTGTCTTTGAGGAGCAGGTTTATAGTCACAACACGAATACAACAAACACCTCCAGGAACATGTGAAGAAACTGAAACTACTTTAAGGTTCAAGAAAACATTTTCAGAAGATAATGCTATTTAAAATGTTTATTAAGAGGTTATTATTAATAATAATAATAATATTATTAATGAAGAATAACAATTATAATAATAAAAATCCTGCATTGTGAGTTTGCAGTAAATTTGTTTGTTCTCTCTCTCTCTCTCTCTCTCTCTCTCTCTCTCTCTCTCTCTCTCTCTCTCTGTGTCTGTCGCTCTAAATTCCAGTCAGCCCCTCTGTTTGTTACAAGTTTGTTCTCCCTTTCTATCTCTCTTTCACTCTTTGTCTCTCTGTCTGTCTGTCTGTCTGTCTGTCTGTCTGTATGTCTGTCTGTCTGTCTGTCTGTAGTGAGAAAAGCGATATTAATCTCAAGTTTATTTTCTTTTTTTTCCTATTTTCTCCTGTTCCTACTTTTTTTATTGACCTCTTTCAGTGTTTTTATTTTTTCTGTAAATAAAGCTATGTGTTATAGTTTAAATATTGTGAGTAGTAGTGTGTTGTGAGTGTTGGTGAGCTCCACAGTGGAGATGAAACCAGAAATGAAACTGTAAACGAAGCAGCTGGTCCCAGTGTGGCTCCAGCACCTGGTAAGAATAATGCTACAGAAAAGACAAGTAGTAAAAGTGAAAATCCTGGAGTTGAGCCAATTTAGACCCAAATACAGGAAAAAACATTTATACCGAGCGATCAAACTGTGGTAAGAGACTGTGATAATGGGAATGATAATGTAGAGCTGATGGTGGTGATGTTCAGCGTGAGGTTGAGGTCGGCAGAATCGACTGATTTACGTGATGAAACTGATGAGATGTGTCTTTGAGATGTCAGATATTACCTCAATTCAGGTAGATGAACAGTTATATACTGTAGAAGAAATGTGTTATTTTCTAGAACTTTTGGTGTGAGAACCTTTTTCCTGATGTTAATAGATTTCTTATTTTATCTAGTCATCGGTTTTGATGAACAAAGCAAAAAGAATAGGTTTAGAGGAAAGAGGAAAGATGGCAGCAAAAAAAAAAAAAAAAAAGGTTTTCTGATATTGTGAAGGCAATACAAGTGAATCTTCTATCCTGATCTTATCTGCTCTGTCTTTTAAATGTCTATCTTCCCCTTCTCTCTGTCCTTATGGACAGCCTCAAGATAGGGAGAATTAACATAAATGGAGGAAGAAACTATTAAAAACTATTAAAAAAGGGTGGGAGGCAAAATGTTGAAGCAAAATGAGAAGCAAAATGTTTCTCAGTCACGGGTCCAACCTCAGTGGCAGCAGCTCCCTCTTATTCTCATAGAATCTTAAAATAAATTGCATGGCTTTATATGAGATAAAGGAGGGCAGTTTAGCAGTTCAGGGAGAATTAAAGGGTTTTGCTTTTTTCTTTATTAATGTTTATGCACCAAACAATGGAGCAGAAAGAGTGGAGTTCTTTTTAAAACCGCAAGATGCTCCAAAAAATTTTACTAATGTGTGATTTGTGCTTGGGGGCGATTGAAATTGTACACTAAATCACACACTGGATAGAAACGAAGAGCAATATTGTCAGGGCATGTGTAACATTTGGAGAGCAGAACACCCAGGAGTGAAGCAGTACACATGGGTCAAAGCATCTCACGACCACATTAATGCAGTTAAACTGGATCGGATTTACATCAGTGAAAATATCAGAAACAGAGATTTAAAAACGAATATTTTTCCAAATGGTTTTATTGATCATTACATTTTCATCTGAGAAATATGGTTTAAAAGTCACAGCATTTAAGCTTTTACTGCCATTTTATTCTCAAACTCTTATACAATGCTTCATTCTGTGAAAAATTCTGTACATTTTGGTCAACAGAAAAAGGAGTATGAACTACACAGCACACTCAAACAGCCTAAATCAACCATCAAAGCCCTTGAGTAGGAAATCACCAAAATTAAAGATGAGCTCATCAACAAAGATGAGCTCTGGAATCACTGTTCCTTGAACAAGCAAAAGGGGCTTCAAACAAGGCTTGCTTCATCTCACTAAGAGAAATAGACACCTCCAGCTTCTTCTTCTTTAACTTGGCATGGTGGATAAAATGTGCGACCTCAGCTTTCATACACGGGTCAAGTATTGGTTGCAAAAACCTGCCGCTTCCGCTCTGGATCTCCCCCGACAGTATTTTTATGGTGATACAGAAAAAGCGAACTGACTTTTCCTGGGCCAGACAGCGCTGGATAAAAGCTGCTGCACCTTCCCTCCCTGTCCATGAGGAACAGAATCAGGACCTTCAGACTTTAAGATGCACAGAGACTCCTGTATTTAACACCTAGCTGGACCGAAACAGCTCACACCCGACTGTGAAAAGTAAATGTTTTTGAATATGATGTGAAACCAGACTGTGCAACACAGAATTGAGGAACTTTTCTTCTTTGTACAGAGTTGTTCTAACAGCCTGGACCCTAGTTTATAAAGTTTAGAGGGACTTTCTAAATACTGGACACTGGAGTGAGAATGAACCTCTTTTTAACAATCCATTAATCGAAGCTCAGATACTGGAACACAAGAGCGTGCAAACCATCATGGCATAGCGGTATGCTCGCAGATCTAGTGCCAGCTAAAGAGGCCTAGTCGAGATGTGCAGCTTGAAAGGCATCAAGTCCACTAGGGTCATGAAGTGCATGATGGAGAGCATCCTCTCAGCACTACCCTCTGCCTTCAAGCGAAGCTTAGAGGAACACCGAACAGCTGAACAAGATGCAGGAAACCATAGCAACTTTTCTCAGTTACAGGTTTCAGCTGTGGTGGAAGCTGAGACAGAGGAAGGCTTTCTTCTAAGCTTCAGGACCCTGCAACTGGAGGACTTTGAGAACGCCTCAAAGAAGGCCCTGTACATCAGCTGTGGGTTCAAGTGTCACACTGCAGTACGCTTAAAGATTGTAAAGAATCAAAGGCAAAAGTCAGAAGTGTTTGGGCCAGATACGTCCCTCAAAGACTGCTGGAGATCCGTGTACAAACCTCCTATAGAGAAACACATCGCAGATCTCCAATGGGGGATTGTTTACTGGGCAGTGGCTACAAACAGACATGTGTCACACATCAACACCACTGTAAAGAAAAGAATGTCCCTTCTGCAACACAGAGCCTGTTTTTATACTGTTGTTGGCTATGAGGGCTGTTCCCGGTCTTCAGAGAGATCGGTTAGAGAACTGGCAGAGGTTTTAAAGAAAAACTTTTTATCTTTGGGCCCAAATACCTAGGTTCAGACAGAAAATGTATCTGCCTTATCAACTTCCTTATAGGAGAATTAAAGCAGGCAATCTGGTTAACTAAGAAAAAAAAATGAAAACAGAGGGTACAGTAGATCCTGAGATGGTGGTAAAGGCATTAATATCTGCACGGCTCAGGGTGGATTAGGCATATTTTCAACTAGCAAACAATCTTAATGGCTTTGTTAATGCCTGGGCACTGAATGATGTTCTGTGTACACTGGACCAGGATCACCAACTGCTTTTAAATGTCTGCCTTTTTAACATATGGTGCTTTTTGAATACCAATATTATTAATTGTTGTGTGAAAATCATTTTTTTTTAATTTTATGAGTATTTCACTCATTTTACCTATCTATTTTCCTATTTATTTATTTACATATTTATTTAAAATTTTCTACTCATTGATTTTTTACCTATTTATTAACATACATAACTACTGAACAACACTATTTATGGTTTAGGTACTAAAGAGGTATATTAACAAAATATATTATAAATAAAGGGATGTGAAAAGTCTCTCTTTCTCTCTCTCTCTCTCTTTCTCTCTCTCTCTCTCTCTCTCTCTCTCTCTCTCTCTCTCTCTCTCTCTCTCTCTCTCTCTCATCCCCCTTCTCTGTCTGTCTCTCTAACTCTGTCAGTCCCTCTGTCTATGGTCCAAGTTTGTTCTCCCTCTCTCCCTTTCTATCCCTTTTTCTCACCCGCTCTCTGTCAGTCTCTCTGTCTGTCAGTCCCTCTGACAATCTTTCAAGTTTGTCATCCCTCCCTCCCACTCTATCTCTCTTTCCCTCTCTTGCTTTATATCTGCTCTATCTGTCTCTCTCTCATTTTCTCTCTGTCAGTCCGTCTGCCTTCCTTTCAAATTTGTGCCCTCCTATTTAAATAAGTTTTATTGGCACAACTGGTAAAGACAACAGAAAAACAAATAATGAATTTATTAATGAATAATAAAGTATTAATAAAGAAAGTTTATAATAAAGTCTCAAATTATTTTTAAACGTAACCGCATTAATTTCTGTCTGCTGCTCTCTCTCTCTCTCTCTCTCTCTCTCTCTCTCTCTCTCTCTCTCTCACACACACACACACACTGGCTTGTAAGTTCATGTCCTGTTTCTCTCTTACTTTCCATACCACTCTGCCTTTCTCACTATCTCTTTCTCACTCTCTCTTTCTCTCTCTCCATCTACCACAACTCCCCCCCCCCCACACCCACCCTGGTGTGAGGCTATCTTACACAGTGCAGTGTGATCAGGTGTTGTTGACTAAGCGGGATGAGACATGCATCTTTAGCGGTCAGCTTAATGCTATCCTCCTCCACCTCCTCCTCTTCCTCCACCTTCTCCTCCTCTGGGCTGAACAGTGTGTGTCCTCATGTCCTAAGCAGGACACACACACAGGAGCAGAATAGACTATCACGGGAGTAATTCTTATCACACAGCTTCGTCTAAGTTTATCTCCTCCTAAATGCTTTCCTCAGTAAAATAATTAGCTAGCTAACTGGCTCAGGTACTGGTTCAAGGTTTGCACATTAAATACACAAGCACTGTAGAAGCATCTCCTAGCTCTGTGCTTCCACCACCATGCTTCACCTACCCAATAATGTTTTCACTGTTTTCGACTAAATGTAACACTTTGTTGCGAGTCCAGAAACTTTATTATATGGCCTAATCAGAGAACCAGTTTTCTGTGATTTATTTTTTTTTTTTTAAAGCTTCAGCTATCTGAAGAACCCTTGAGGAACCCTGTTAAAGGATTCTTTCCTTTTTTAGAGTGTATACAGAACAATTCAGACTGAATGTTCTCGCAAAAAATAGCTTCCTCTGGGGTTTCCCTGCATGACATCCTTCTCTAGTACTAGAGTTCTGTTTCTGGAGCTCTGTTAATGGGTTCTGCATAGAACGTCTCCTCTAGAGGATGAAGAAATGAAGGAGGATGTGAACAGATGTTTACAGATTTGATGAAATTATTTATCTTTTGCCATTTTAGGTGAAATAAACTTAAGATCAAGTGTGTTATAATAATGTTATTGCACTTTGTGCAAGTGTGTGTGTGTGTGTGTGTGTGTGTGTGTGTGTGTGTGTGTGTGTGTGTGTGTGTGTGCGCGCATGTGTGTGTGTGCATGTGTATGAGGAGGCACAAGGAAAACGGACCGCTTGGTCATTGATTAGTCGCCATGCGTTAATGATCAGTTTCGATCCACAGTGTGTGAGAGAGAATTTAAAAAATGCCAACGCAGCCTTAACCACAGTCCCAGATAAAAGTGTGTGTGTGTGTGTGTTTGTGTGTGTGTGTGTGTGTGTGTGTGTGTGTGTGTGTGTGTGTGTGTGTGTGTGTGTGTGTGTTATTCTGTCCTTGAAATTCAAAATGCACACTTTGAACTCAGTGTTTTCTTCCTGCTATCAATCTAATGAAGTGTGTGTGTGTGTGTGTGTGTGTGTGTGTGTGTGTGTGTGTGTGTGTGTGTTTGTGTGTTTGTGTGTCTGTGTGTGTCCACGCACATGTTTGTAATATGAGAGTGTCTGCGGTCACTTTTGATAGCCTGTGGCAAGGTTACCTGTGGTTTAAACACGAACCATTTTCTAAGTGTGCGCTCTAGCACAGATTAAACATGTATGTAGGGCTGACACACACACACACACACACACACACACACACACACACACACACACACACACACACACACACGCACACGCACACACATAGTAGCAATTATAGGTCTGAGTGTAATAATTAGCCTCCCGAAGGACTTAAAGGTGAAAGAAACCCAGAATAGCACACACATGTGGGACACTTCAGTATATACACACACACACACACACACACACACACACACACACACACATTCGTATTAACACTACCCATGGCTGCGCTGAGTGTGTGCAGTTTGTACAGTTGAAATAAAAAGATCAGTGTCAGCGTTCCCCTCGGAAGAGTCTCTGTGCGATTCAGGAAGTGTTACACAAATTTGATGCCACTTCATGTGAACACGTCGCGTGTCAAGCTAACATTTTTTGGTTAGTGTGATAGTTTTTTAGGAGTGTGTTATTTTACTTCCTGTTCAATGAGTTTGCTTTAGTAGATAAAAAAGATGAAATAATATATGGTATAAACAACTCAAATGCTTGCCCTCAGTAACCTCAGCAACACTTCTTCAAGCAGAACACACACAGAAAACAGGTTCTCTGGTCTAATGAGGCCCCATAAGGAACTTTCTAGCTGTACAACAAATAAAAATATTTATTTGAAGACTCAACAGTGGTGAGGTAAAGCATGGTGGTAGAAGCATGGTGGTGGAAGCATGGAACTGGGGGATATTTCTACACTGCTTGTGTTTCTTATTTACACTTGTACACCATCATCTGAGCCACTTAGCTAGCTAATTATTATTGTAGCTCGAGGAAGAAAATAGGGGACATTTTGAGTTCTGCGGTAAGTCAAATGCACTGCTTATATACTAAAGTTCTTAATAAAGTTATGAAAAAATAATTCAATAAAATTCTGATTAAATTCTGACAGACAAAGGAATAGGCCACACCCACAAGTTAACCTCACGATTTGCCAGTTGCTAATGCTAGTGTTTCGACATGTTGGATATTTGTTTAGAAAAACTGTATAAGTGAGACCGGTACCCGTACCTGGTCTTATGTCGGTTCTGCTGCGTCGTCCTCCACATAGCCGTACTTTAGAGATGAGGACAAGGATCTGTTTCTGGCACAGCGACTTGTTGCTCTTGGGGCATGGCCTGCGCTTGTTGGCGATCGGTCGGTTGGCCTGATCGTCCTTCACTGCCCGTTTTTGTCTGATTAAAGAGCTGGCGAGAGCTGCCATCTTCCCCCCCCCTCTCAGCTGTGGGAGGGGGGTTGGACCGAGGTTCGGACTGAGATTCTGCTCACTCGCTTTCTCCGTTTCCTAACACAGGTATGAAGTTTCTTCTCGGAGATCCAGAGATCCTCGAGTATCCTCAAGCTTTGGTTTAGCTACAACAAAAAAATGCCTGCAGAGGTAGAAGTGTTAAGTTCTGTAAGAGTGTGTCCTCTCTCTGGGTTTCCTCTTCATCATCATTATCATCATCATCCTCTTCTGAGTTTGGAGCGAGTCCATTTTCGGAAATCCGCGCCTTTACATTTCCACAAGAACAAACAGCAGAGAAGTCGAAGAGGCAGAAGGAATCATGGCGATATGGACCCCGATCCCTGCCCTGCCCTGCCCTCCCCTCCCACCCCACGTGCCTTGGCCCCGGACCCCCCAAACACAGACGAGGCTAAAGTTTCCACACTTGTTAAAAAAAAAGAAAGAGGAAAAATAGAGGGTCTCACCGATGTCCCTTTCTCCTCAGGTTCTAAACTTTGTCGCCGGGAAGACCCTGAAGCAGAGGAATAATCAGGGGGAAAACGAATAATCTGGAGCGATAATCCGGCACGAACGCAGGCACTTCGGCATCGGCTGTCGGACGAATGAAGAAGAAGATGGAAGGATGGACGTTGAGAGAGTTCCTTCCCGCCTCTTTTGGCAAGTGCTCTTTCTCTCTCTCTTACTCTCTCTCCCCTCTCTCCCCTCTTTCTCTCTCTCTTTCCTCTTTCCCTTTTGTGTGTGTGAGTGAGACAGAGCGGGAGAGAGAGAGAAAGAGAGAGAATGAAGCCACCAGTAAAGGTGACATTCATGAGAGAATGAGAAACGGAGGGAGGGAAAGAAAGCACGATGGAGAGAGTAGGAATAGAAATACAGTGAGGTCTCTAAAAACACCAGCTAAGATTCCAGTCTCGCTCTGTTACACTGTCCTTCACAGAAAGAGAGAAAGTAAGAAAAAGAAAGGGAGAGAGAGAAAGAGAGATAGATAGATAGATAGATAGAGAGAGAGAGAGAGAGAGAGAGAGAGAGAGAGAGAGAGAGAGAGAGAGAGAGAGAGAAATATAAAGTGATAAAAGAGAGAGAGAGATGGGGGGGGTGAGGTGCCGATGGTGACAGTTCTTGACTTGCCTCAGAAGAAACAGCAGAAGATGAGTCAGGCGTCTCTGCCAAATTCAGGCAAGGGGGCTTTCTCTCTCTCTCTCTCTCTCTCTCTCTCTCTCTCTCTCTCTCTCTCTCTCTCTCTCTCTCTCTCTTTCTCTCTCTCTCTCTCTCTCTCTCTCTCTCTCACACACACACACACACACACACACACACACACACACACATACACAGCGACATACAGTACCTACATACACACAAACACACACACACACACAAACACACACAAACACACATGTTCACGCTCATGTTATTTCACACTCATTCTTACACACATACATGCGTAAACAAATACACAGTCTCGGTCACATACAAACTCTCACACACACAATCATGTACACACTGTCTCTTTTTCTCTCTCTCTCTCTCTCTCTCTCTCTCTCTCTCTCTCTCTCTCTCTCTCTCTCACACACACACACACACACACACACAGACACAGTTAATACTATTCATTATTATGCAGTTTATGTGCATATTAAATATAATTTGATGATGTCATTGGACCTGAGTGTGACATCATCAAATCATCATAAAATAAAAAATGTTCTTGGAGGCTGGTGCACGTTTACGTTATTGGTTTGGTTCACAGATGATTTTTTTTTTTTTTTGTCCATCATCTTTGCTGGTGTTGTGTAGAGTTGCAAAAGTGCCCAAAGACATTTTTTTTTAATCTCTTGGTACTGATTGGATGCTCTACAGCCAACCAGAGCTCCTGATCTGAGAACAGCAGGTTTACTGTAGTGCCTGCTTTTGAGGCGTCAGAGTGAAGAGCAATGTTTTTCTCTCTCTGTCTGTCTCTCTCTCTCTCTCTCTCTCTCTCTCTCTCTCTCTCTCTCTCTCTCTCTCGCTCTCTCTCATCCACACACACACACACACACACACACACACACACACACACACACACACACACACACACACACACACACACACACACACACAGAGTAATGTAATGTGGGTTAATGATGCTTCACTGACTGACAGAAAGAGAGAGAGAGAAAGAGAGCGAGAGAGAGATAGAGAGAGACAAGTTGAATGATTTCTCCTGTAGCACAGTGTTATGATTCACATTATATCATTAAGTCAATCCTGATTTACATCTTTAGACTAGATTAGACTAGACTAGATTAGATTAGATTAGATTCAAATTTTTTGGCATTGTTCAAGGTACATGTACAGAGCCAATGAAATGCAGTTAGCATCTAACCAGAAGTGCATAAGTGGCCCATTTACAATAAATAACAGTAAGATAAATAGGGTATGAGGTCCAAACTCTATATACTGTACAGGGATGATGGTGATTAATGTACAGAAGGTGCAGCAGGTAATAATATATGGTATATATATATATATATATATATATATATATATATATATATATATATATATATATATATATATATAGTAATATACAATATATATAATATATATATATATATAGTAATATACAATATACTGTGAAAATATTATGTATATTGTAGTCTCTGCTTTAGTCTCCTTAGCAGAGTGTGGTCTCTTCATTACCTGTTTATTCCCTGTAACTGTGTACATTACACTATGTATGTTGTTATGTAGAATATATTTTGCAGTAGATATTTTTGGTTTTTGTTGTGTTAAACCCCCTCAAAAAATTTAAGATGTTTGAATTCAGATGTTTCAACTAGACCAATTTCCACAGGTGTATAACTGCAAGCGCCTGTTTTAATATTAATATATAAAAATCTCAGCAGTGGAGCTTCATGGAATGGGTTTCCAAAACCCAGCAGCTGCATGTAAGTCTCTTATCAACAAGTATATTGCCAAGTATCGAACAGAGCGGTGTAAAACATGCTTCCACTGGACTCTGGAGAAGTGAAGACATGTTCTGTCGACTGATGAATGAAACCTCTCACTGGTAATCTAAAGAACAATCCCAGGTTTGGCCAAATGGCAAGAGAACATTACTTATTTGACTGCATTGTGCCAACTATAAAGTATGGTGGAGGAGGGATACTGGTATGGGGATGTTTTTCAAGGGTTGGGCTAGGGTTCTTTCTTCCAGTAATGGAAAATTTTAATGCTTCTGCAGGCATTTTGAACAATGCTGTACTTTGTAGTAACGATTTGGGGAAGGTACTTTTTCTACTTCAGCATCAGTCTTCCTCAGTGCCCAAACACAATAGTGCTATAGTGTAGCTTGTAACTATTTTTCATAACATTTATTAGCAGTTAAAGCCCCAATTTAGTGAAGTTTAATATAAAATTGTGATTGTTGTGTGTTGTGATTGTGTTGTGAGTGATGACAGAGGGAAGATTTCAGTGAGTCATGCTCTCAGGTTACACTCCCTCAAATCCCACTCAATCCCTCTTTGTAGATTCTTATCATACTCTCTTTTTTTGCCTCAGAGGAATTAAGAGGGATAAAAATTTTTTACTTAAGTACAAAAACTTTATTTTTTTTCTTAATCTGTGCATCATCAGGGCAGCGTTATCACAGTTTAATCTAGTAAGCGATGTTTTTTTTTTTTTAGATAAAGAGGAAAAGGCGATGAGGGAGATCAGAGCTCATACTTCCTCAGGCCTTCTGGGTCTATATATTTTATTTTATTTTTTTATTAAAATCATTTCATTCCATAAAATCTCTCTGTTATATCGTCAGCAAAATCTGCACAGAGCAAAAGATCTGTTTGTTATTCTTGGTTATTCCGGATCCTCAGTTCACGTGATTCATCTCCGCTTCATGCCGAACACGTCTCAGTGCTTCACTCAAACTGGCAATAAATCAGCAGCATGACACTGAGCACAACCAACACTTCTTTATCACTTTCTTGCCCAACCTGAAACTTTCATTCATAAAATACCATTTAATAACAAGGCAGTAGCATACAATTATACAAAACTTCTTATATTAAATGTTCTAATTACAAATTTGATTATATGTTATCAAGAACATACTACATTTATTAAAATCTTATTGTACTTTTTTAGCATTTTAAAAGTATTCTATTTTTTATTAAAAACAATTTACAAAAGCAGTTATTGCAAAATATTTGTATATTTGTACAATATTTATAATACCAAAATGTTAATTTAAGTTGTTTACAGTTTTACAGCTGCATTGGCCACAATTTATTAGAATATTCTTGTTTGGAAAAATAGATGTTTACCAACATAGATTTTTTTAATTAATAACCATTACATTATATAAGAGGATATTACATATATTTTTATTAGTAGACGTGTAAACTTTAAAAATGTTTTTTGTTACATCGGTACTCATTAAATGTCACTAAAGATCATGGGCTTCCTACATTATGCAGTCACAGACCACATGCAGTTCTGTTACAGGAAAACAATCCTTCAACAGCGTAGTGTGATGAAGCGGCGTCACCCATTTCTCACAAGAACTGATTATTTTCCTACGACAGCATGCAGGGTTTTATTCAGCATGCAGGATTTTATTACTCTTATACTGCAGCAATCTGTCTATCATAACTATTCTCACTTATTGCATTCATAGTATAGATTTACACTTAATTAAGTAAACTCACCTGCTAGCATTACAGCATGAAAAAAGATGTTGCTAGCTTGTGTAGCAAACAGTGAAACCACCATCATTTAAAAAAACACTAGCTATAGTACAGTAGGTGAACTTTCTACTACTTGATGACTAACAAACACAATTTAACAAGATTAGCTTTGATATTTTTTGTAATATAGTGCTCAAACTGTAGCTAGATGTATGCTAGCTTATTGAGTGATACCAGCTAGCAGTGGATGAGCTGTTAGCATAGCTAAATGAACATTTTATACTTAATATTTACTTTCCTTTTATTTTACATTAGGTCATTATTACATGTTAAAAGCATTAGGCTAGCTGAATTTTTTACACTAGGTAGCAGTGGAATTGCTTGATAGTGCTCACTTGCTTATCAGTTAGCAGTGGGCTACTTGATTAACGACTGATTACCAAATTATGAGCTGACTATATAATTAACAAATGACATATGTGTGTGTTTGAATGAGCTTACTAGCAAGTTAGCATTTAGCCAGATAGACTAAATAACATTAGCTAGATTATTTAAATACTATAAATATTTTTTAATTATTATTATTGCTGGGTAATTAACAGATGCTGGAGTGATAAATGATACTTAGCAACAATGAACTGAGCAATGAATTAATCTAGTCTAGCTAATTTTGTTTGAAAATATATTTGTTTTTCTTTGTATATTTTTTTGCCCTTATAAAGGCTGGATTTGTTTTGTTGAAGTTGTTTGTTAAAAATAGTTCTGGTCATTTGCTAAAGCTGCAGTCTGAGGTGTGACTCCACTTATTAGCAATGTATTCTCGCTTAGTGCTATGCTATCACTCCATTGCTTACTCAGGCATGTCCAGACCTGATTCCTCTGTGCTCTGTTTTAGGTCTGAAACAGGAGGTCTTTGTATATTAGCGTCAGTGATACTTTCAGTGAGGATTACTGTTCTTTACATTTCAAAAGAATATGAATGAAGCACTGCTTAATTGTCACTGTTCCCAAATAATTGTTTATTAGTTCGTTAACAGTACTTCGATTTATTCTGCTAGCTAAATCTCATAAATATCATAAAAAATATATATCTAAAGTGTTGTCATAAAAATTGAGAATATAAAAATATATAGAAAGAGACAGCCTAGCAATGCATTAACGTAGCAAAACACTGCTTCATGTAGTACTTTATGTAGTTTGCAGCGATCGGTAGTGTGGTTGCTTAAAAGCATGGCCTGTTCAGCTTTTTTCATATTTCCAATGAGAAGCAGCTAGCTAGTTAAACACCCAATAACATGATGTGCTAATCAGTGTGAAAAATCAGTTGTTTGATTTGCATGCTAGCTTTGATTAGATAGGTTAGCTAACAGTGCTAGTTGTCTACACTAACACTAAGAGATTATAACCATCTATGCTGAATTTTTTTCCAAGCTTAATTTTTTTCTTTGTAAATATTCTATACACATTGTAGATAAGGGTTGTTCTTCCGTATCTTTTTTGTCAAATGGCAAAGAATTGTTTCCTTATGAACTGATCGAGATACGGAAGAAACGCCACACCACAAGGTCCCAAACTGCAAACTAGGGCACTAAAGAGTGTGTAACTGGTACTCAATCTTCCAAAATAAATAAAACAAAATGGTACGTGCTTCGTAACATGTCGCAACAAACAATGTAGCTGTTCCACATCTCAACTGGTGACTAAGATTGTCCGTGAATTCTTCCCTTGATGTTTCCTTTTCAGTGGGAGGAGCCAAAAGCCACACCGAAAAACTGAATAACTGATCGTTTTTGTTTTGCAATGCTGTTCATCACAATGATGAATAAGCCCCGCCCCCTGCTGGTGTGGAGTGCTACAGTGTTTCCGTTCATACAGGCAAAGCCGTACGAACACCTCCACTGTCAGCTGGTGACTTTGCGGGTGTATTTGCGTCAAACCTTTTATAGATGTGAAGCAATGGGAGGCTGGCTCCAGCATTCGTTTCTCTGACTTTTGTAAGCCAAACATCTATTTGGTTTGATTTTTTTTTGTTTTGTTTTTTATAAAATGGTTTTAATAATATTCCAGTTTGGTGGTAATTGCAATCTTAATCAGAAGGGGTCTTAATCAGTGCTTCCATGACCTGATATCAGCCCTGCATCCCCCTAGAATCTGGCCAGTGCATAGTGGAGATAGGATCTTCCTGTCTATTTTCACACACACACACACACAAACACACTCTCAATCATCTCAGTGGGGAGGCTCCTGCTAAGCAGGCAACCCTCCAGGCTCTGCGAATGCACATATTAATATGAGATTTCCAAATCGGATGCAGATCAGCCCACAGATGCTTGGCGTAGTGCAGTGTGTGGGTGCAGAGAGAAAGAGGAATGAAAGAGCAAGAGAGAGAGAGAGAGAAAATAAAAAAAAGCAGGAATGACTTGTTTCTCAAACTTCCTGTTTCTCTGATATGTGATTGTGCTTTAAACATGAGTTCTCTAAAGCCAGGTGCAAACTGCGCGATTTTGGCCACGATTTGATCGTTTGAGACAAATTTTAAAAATCTTAAATGATTCCTATAATCCTAGGCTTAAATCTGTAGTCTTTGATCACTGGTTTGACACCTGAGGAAAAATGTGGAAACGAGTCAGATGCACAGTAGAGCAAGAAGAGAAACCTATTAAGTTATGAAGGGAAAAGGATATATTTATGTATAATCTTTTTAATGATCAAAGCGTGTCATGAACAAAATAAAAGCTACAGACTCTGTTTGTTTGCTGCTGACATTACCAAAGTCTTTGGACGAGCCTTTTTTTGTGTGTGTCAGTTGTTGACCATCGTACAGTCTTACATTATGACAACTAAGATCCTGCGGTGTGACATGGGGATCATGTTTATACAGTCTGACAACCAACATTCGCAACAAACTATAAAAAATCACACCGTGTTTTTATGTAATAAAACAATAATAATGTAATAAGTGTAAGATAAGACTTGTAGTCTTTAGTTCTGTAGCATCCTGGAATCACAAAATAAAAAATGAGATCGTGAGAATAAAGCGTTGTAGTCCCTGGTAGTCTAGTGGTTAGGATGTGGCGCTCTCGCCGCTGCGGCCCGGGTTCGATCCCCGGTCAGGGAACCAACGCCAGCCACTCTTAGTGCTGGTCCCAAGCCCGGATAAATGGGGAGGGTTAGGAAGGGCATCCAGCATAAAAACATGTGCCAAATCAAACATGCGGATGATCCGCTGTGGCGACCCCTAACGGGAGAAGCCGAAAGAAAGAAAGTTGAAGGAGCCAATGGAAGTACAATGATTAAGGCTCTATGTTAAAGACCAGAAACTTTAAGGTTTAAATGTCTTTGCTGTAGGGGCATCATGCATTGTCTGACTGTGTGCTCTGACATCAACAAAAAAATTCTAGTGTGCTGTAATGTATATATGGGACAAAACAGGCTGTTTATATGTCCATTGCTGGATTCCATGTTTCGCATGAAACGTGATCACATGACCACATGACAGACTTACAACTTCAGAGAAGTTGAATAGCTTAAAGGTATTGTATCATATTCTTTAAAAAAGCATGAGGATAGCTTCCATGCAAGAAAGTACCGATTTGTGTTTGAGTTACGATCATGAAAATTCAAAGGTTATTTAAAATAAAATAAAAAAAACAAGCGGATGTGAAATGTGCAGGCTGCCGAGCTGTCACAGGCATCCCTATGAGACCAGAATACCCTTCTGTTGTCCTTCTGTGATTAGTGTCGTAGTAGGGGGATGGGAGATAATGTCAGGACGCAACTAGGGCGGGGCTAATCGATCCCGTATAAAAGAGACGAGCGCTTGTGTTAGCGTTTCCATTAAAACATTCAGTGTAACGCTGAACTACATTAAGCTAATGATGTGTAAAATATTCCGGAAGATTTCCATTATAATTTATACTAAATGAAATAGCAGAGTTTTCTTCTCATGGTGTATTCATGAAAAAGAAAAATTCCCAATCGCTCATAGCCATGTTTATTTGTGTTCTGTAACACGATGGTGTAATTGTTCTTTTTATTGTCACACTCATCCTTCAGCTATCTCTCTCTCGCTCTCAATCACTCTCACAGCTTTATACTGAAATTTCATCATGTCATATTCAGCATCTGTCTATTACAGGTTACAGTGATTTACTCAAACTATTCCCTATAACTAAACACCTCTGCAACCTCAAATGCCCCATTAATAAATACCTCCTGCAAAATACATACCGCATGACTAAAAATCTCTGTAACCAGAAATACCCCATAACTGAATACCCTACAACTAAACACCCCTGAAACCTCAAATACCCCACAACTAAACACCCCTGAAACCTCAAATACCCCACCACTAAACACCCCTGAAACCTCAAATACTCCATAACCAAACACCTGGCAACCAGAAATACCCCACAACTAAACACCCCTGCAATCTCAAATACTCCATAACTAAACACCCCTGCAACCTCAAATGCCCCATAACTAAACACCTCTGTAACCACAAATACTCTAAAACTAAACATCACTGCAACTGCAAATACCCTATAAATAAGCATCTCTGTAACCACAAATTCCCCATAACTAAACACTCCTGCAACCACAAATACTCCTAAAGCTGGGTCCCTTCATTGTGAAGCAGCAAGGAGATTAGAGGAATGGGAAGAAAGAGAGAGACAGAGACAGAAAGAGAGAGAGAGAGAGAGAGAGAGAGAGAGAGAGAGAGAGAGAGAGAGAGAAGCAGAGGTTGACCTGACAAAAGGAATAAACGAGAATCAGCGGATGAACGAAAGAGACAGATGAATGCTGTTTCACAGGGAGAGAGAGAGAGAGAGAGAGAGAGAGAGAGAGAGAGAGAGAGAGAGAGAGAGAGAGAGAGAGAAAGAGGAGTGAGTGATGCCGTCTTACACTGTCAACTTTTAATCCTGTTTTTTTTTCTCCTCACCAGCGTCACTGAAGCAATTTCACTTCAAAGCTGCGGATGGCACGGCTAATTACAGCACTCTTCTGGAATTGCCCAGAAATATATCATTTAAAAGATATTTTAATTAACACAGTCAGAGATAGAGGGAGGTAGGAATGGAGGGATAGAGGGATAGATGGGTGGAAGGATCTGGCACAAGTCAGAGAAACCCGGAATAAACCTCACACACACTGACCACATTCCGCTATATCAGATGTTGTGAATCAGCAACGACCCTCCTCAAAGCTGAAAACCCCCTTCAATACAACTACCCTTCAAATAGCTACATACTCCCTTTTCTACTATTACCCCATAAATGTTAAATATTCTCTCTAATAAACCCACCATCACTGAAGATAAATATCCCCCCACTACAACTACCCTCCCAATGATAAACACCCCCAAACCACAACAACCCTTTCCAGAGCTAACTACCCCGCCAAAAAGTAAATACCCCCACTACTACACCTACTCTCCCAAAACAGATAAATACATGCACACCAAATATGTCCCTGTTCCCACAAATGTCCTTTTAAACACAAACACAAATCTGGCTAAAAAACCAAATGCTGTTTGGGCACAAATAATCCCATAACTAAATACCCCCCTCTATCTAAGATTACCCCAATTTAACTTAATACTCTCCACAACAAATAGCACCTCGCACACAGCACAAACTATCTTCACAAACATATACAACCAGAAGTGGCAAAAGTCCTTTACTTAAGTAGAAGTACAGATACTCATGCTTTAAAATACTCTGGTAAAAGTTGACACTTTTTTATTCAAGTTAAAGTAAAGAAGTTTGGGCTTGTACTTTAGTAAAAAGTAGCCATTTCTACTACCTGTTTTAGTGTCACGCTAGTAACTGGACGTCACGTCATATTAATATTGGGGCTGTCAATCAATTCAAATATTTAATCGCAATTAATCGCACGATTGCCATGAGTTAACTCACGATTAATCGCAACTTAATTGCACATTTTATCTGTTTTAAATGTACCTTAAATGAATACTTTGCAATTGTTTGATTCTTTAATCAACATAGGCATGGACAAATATTGATGCTTCACGCAAATGTATGTTTATTATTCGTGAAATGAAACTCAACATAAAGTATAAGGGCAAAATATTCTTGCAAACGTTTTAAAGTGATTATGGTGTTTTAAATTATGTAAATCATCCAGACACCAAACTTTTGCTATGCGACACAGGTGGTTAATGAGGTGATAGCGGAGAAACTGTACCTCATAACCTTCATACAGTTTAAATAATCAGAGAATATGTGTATTTAAAAGCAGACATTTCAAGCTCACTGTATATATATTTATTATGTCTGTGAGGCAAATATTCACTGAGATTCAAGTTGTTTTATTTATGTGTCTGTGAAGAGAGATGGCAGAGAGCACCCCCTGTCTTCCTCTTCTTCTTCTTCTTCATACCCCCTTGTCCTCTACATCTGCCTCTTTCAAACCAAATTTCTGATTCGTGAATTGATTTGGCACACGTTTTACGCTCGATGACCTTCCCAATGCAACCCTCCCCATTCATCCGGGCTTGGGACTGGCACTAAGAGATGCACTGGATTGTGCAACCCTAATGGCTGGCTTAGAGCGCCCCCTGTGTGTTTTCTTTATTATACAAAAGCACAGCATTTAAAATTATGAAATTGCCAGGTTTTTGTGCATCATGTCCGATTTTGGTGCTGATTTGAGACTTGGCACATCAGTAAAACAAATTTTTACTGATTAAAAATAATTTTTGGTGTTTCTATTTAAATATTTTATATCTGATTAAAGAAAAGACATCGTGAATTAACGTGTGTTGCGCTAAAGGTTTCAATTTCGCCACTTTTATATTTATTTATTTATTTATTTTTTATAAAAATGGTCAAACAGAAATGCGTGCTGCATCAAATGCGCGTTAATAAAATTAGTGCCGTTTAAATGAATTTGTATTTTGACAGCTTAAATTAATATATTAATACAAAAAGAATTAAAAGTTTTGTTACCTAATGAATGTACCCAGGCTGAGCATCCACCATATTGAACACAAGCATAGAAAAGTTGATGGTAATAAGGAATGTCTTTGTTCTCAATCATGTTTACATCGCTGACTCCCTCTATCCACGTTAACTCCATACTTCTTGTTGCCTTCTGTCTTGCTCGTTGTTATTTTTTTTAAACTAGCCTACGTCTGTGCTGTGTAAGAGCCAGGAAATGATAGACCAGTGATAGATTGAAAAAGCTGCTCAATGACAGGAAACAGGTTGATGGGCTGAATGGAAATTGGAAGAAAAATATTGACATTTCACTAAATCGAAAAACTGAAGAAACGAGCCTGTTTTGAAAATGTAAGAAGTAGAAAGTACAGATATTTGTGTAAAAATTTATCAAGTGAAAGTAAAAAGTTAAATAGTTAAGTAAAGTACTGATACCAGAGAAATCTACTTAAGTACAGTTACTTCCCACCTCTGTATACAACCACATATGACTTCATACCTACCCCTTAAATCTAAACTCCACCCAAAACTAAATACAGAAACAACATAAATACCCAAAAACCACCAGCAACTCAAATATCTCTTTAAATGCAGAAAAATACACATCAACAATAATCATGTCACAGTACGCTGTATAATAAAATCCCCTCAGTCACAAATACCCCATACCTAATTACCGAAACCACAAATATTCCTACAGCTATATACGAGGGACTGCATAGCAAATTACCCTTGTAACTACCACAACTATCCCACAACCTCAAACACAAATTCATCATATTTAATTATGTATGTGTGTGTGATGATTTTAGGATGTTTATAAGAAGTCATAATTACATAACCGGGGCAAGCGAGGTCTCCCAACCCTGACACGAGGACGAGTTTTCATCACTCATTCCAAGAAAATCCTTTTAATCTTTTTATCCATAACAGATTGAAACACTGTGCGTCTCTGCATAAGCGCGTTCGTCTGTCAGCTTGTTCCAGATTTGTTTATTCCCATCATGCTTCTGATTTTTCTCATCTCTCACTTGTGTCATTTTTTTCCTTTAATCCGTATTTATTACGTCCTCTCATTTCTACACCCCCCCCCTCTTTTTTTTATTATATATATATATATATATATATATATATATATATATATATATATATATATATATATATATATATATATATATATATATATATATTATTATTTTTTTTTTTTTTTTTTTCAGTTTGAAAAAAATCTACAATTCTGCCTCCAAAGTGTATTCTGATTGGCTGAAAGCAGCAGCTTTATATTACTATTATTATACAGTATATTGTGATGCGATGTCCATTATTTTGTAAACACATCTTGTGCCTTTGATGTTGCACCTTGCACTAGAGACTCCTTCCATAGCTGTTCAATTCACAAAAAGTTTCACAGTTTGTATGGATTTGCAGCTGCACTACTGTCTGAGCTGCTGTTCCAAAAAATCCAACACCTTCTAACCACATTTCTTTTTTGTTTTGTTTTGTTTTGTTTTTTACAAAATCTGACAGGGCAGTGGCATGTAAACACACCTCTAGGATTTAATGTAGATTTGAATTTGGCCATTTTTGCTCTGTAACAACACTGACTAAAGATTTTATTAAAATAAATATTAAAGTGATATTGTGAATGATGAATTATTCCCAGTTAGAAATTTCACTTCATGGTGCGTAATTCCTCTCAGAGAAAGATTTGCTTTGTGCTGACGGTAAAAAAAAACATCTTCACACACTCTTATCCCCCGTGTGTGTGTGTGTGTGTGTGTGTGTGTGTGTGTGTGTGTGTGTGTGTGTGTGTGTGTGTGTGTGTGTGTGTGTGTGTGTGTGTGTGGACAGAAGATGAAACCACCTCTCCTTGCTGTTCCAATTCTTATTCTCATGCTTCCACCCTGATGGGCTTACTCAAACCATGACTATCAGACTCCAAACAGTCATTCTGGATTAGTGTGTGTGTGTGTGTGTGTGTGTGTGTGTGTGTGTGTGTGTGTGTGTGTGTGTGTGTGTGTGTGTGTGTGTGTGTGTGTGTGTGTGTGTATGCGTGTGTGTGTGTGTGTGTGTGTGTTTTGTCTGTTTTAGTCAAAAAAGCAGACACTGCCCTCTGCTGGTCATTTTCAGAAAATAAACGGTACGAAGTAATTCACATCTAATTCAAATGATTCACTGATTCTTCTGATTCACGCGCGTGCGTGTGTGTGTGTGTGTGTGTGTGTGTGTGTGTGTGTGTGTGTGTGTGTGTGTGTGTGTGTGCATGTCTGATTGATTTGTGTGAATCAGACGGCAAGCAGCTGGATTTCTCTCCGAGTCGCTCATTAATCCTGTTCACACTTCGTCACGTCCATATTTATAATCATACAGCAAGCTAACGAGCTAAACACCCTGCCTGCTAATACACTCTGTGTCCCACAACACTTCTCCTTCTTCTCCATACACTTCACCTTCTGCATCCTCATCTTCTGCTCCATATGCTCCCTCTTCTACATTCTTTCCATCTTCTACATCCTTCCCTTCACTTATTAGGATCTGACTTCTTGTTTTTATTCTCTCAATTTTCTACAACCTTCCATTCTTCCTTCATTCCTCAACCTCTAATACATCTCTTTATTTTCCATCCTCTCTTTTTTTCCTTTTTTCTACATCTCTTTGTTTTCATTGCTTTCATCTTTTACATCCACTACTTCTCCATTTGCTCATTATCTACATTCTATAGATTCTTCTACATCCTATCTTGTATGTATCCTTCTTCCCCATCCTCTTTATCCTCTTTATCCTCTTCATCTTCCAATTCTTCTCTATTTGCACTATCTTTTCCATCTTCTTCATCTAATCCTTCTTAAACATTCTGTACTTCCATCCTGTCAACTCCTTCGTTATCAAACAATCGATCTTCTTTATCCTTTTCTTCTTCACCAAGTCAAGTCAAGTCAAGTCAAGTCAAGAAGCTTTTATTGTCATTTCAACCATATATAGCTGATGCAGTACACAGTGAAATGAAACAACGTTCCTCCTGAACCCAGGTGCTACATAAAACAACATAAAACAACAGTCACAGAACAGAAGAACACAGGGCCAGGAACTAAGGTATTCACCACATAAAGTGCATGTGTGCAACTGGTGCAAACAGTGCAAAAGACAACACAGGACAGTGCAGGACAATACACAAAATCTAAAAATAAAAACAGCAATAGCTCCGCCAGTAAAACCTGTCAAACCTGTCGTGACAGAATCGTGACCATCCTCTCCAACCACTTCATCTTCTAAATTTGCTTTTACATCCTCTCCGCCCTCTCCACACTCAACATCATCTTTATTATATTCTACTTATTCATCTTCTCTATTCTCTCCTTCTCTTCCCATGTGTTGTCATATTTTTTCTTCTTTACACATCATCTCCATCCTTTTCATAATTTAAGTTCTCTATAATTATTTTCTATAATTCCAATTTTACAAAAAAGATGATGGGACACTGTCAAAAATGCATAGAAAAACAGAATGCAATGATTTGCAAATGTCAAAACCCATATGATATTCACAGTAAATCAAATAAAACATATTATATGTTTGAACCGAGGAAATATACCACTTTAAGGAAAATATAAGGCAATTTTGAATTTGATGGTCACAACATGTCTAAAAATTAATTGGGACAGGGCATCTGGGAACTGAGGAGACCAGTTGCTAGAGTTTAGGGAGAAGACGGTTGTCCCATTTGTGTTTGATACAGGATTCTAACAGCTCAGCAGTCATGGGTCTTTTATTTCAAGTCAAGCCAATAGTCAGTAAGATTTTATTGTCAGTTCAACCATATAGAGCTGCACTGCAGTGAAATAAGACATTTCTCCAGAACCCTGGTGCTACATAAAACAACATACAGCTACATCACACAACGCAGAGCTACAAAACAGAACACAAAGCTAAGGTCTAATGTCAGTTGTCCTAGCCACATAAAGTGCACCGTGTGCATCGTGTCCAGGTTTGTAGCTGCTCAGTAACACACAGATGAGTGTGTGTGTGTGTGTGTGTGTGTGTGTGTGTGTGTGTGTGTGTGTGTGTGTGTGTGTGTGAGTTCAGTTCAGTTCTGTATGGATTGAGGGAAAACACTTTTACACAGTCTGGATGTGAGGCCTGTATGCTTCAGTACCTGTTTCCTGTTGGTACATGTGTGAAGAGTGTGTGTGAGGGGTGTGTGTGGTGTAAATTTCCATGATAGAGGGGAGAGAGACTCCATTGATGTTCTTGGCTGTCCTCACTATCCTCTATAGGGTCTTGTGATCTGAAACAGTGCAGTTCCCAAACCCGGCAGTGATGCAGCTGCTCAGAATGCTCTTGATGGTCCCTCTGTAGAATGTGGTCAGGATGGGGGAAGGGAGATGGGATTTCCTCTCCCTTTCTCAGGGAGTAGAGACACTGCTGGGCTTTCTTGGTGATGGGGCTGGTGTTGAGTGACCAGGTGAAGTTCTTTGCCAGATGAACACCAAGTAATGTGGTGCTCTTGATAATCTCCACTAGGGATCCATCGATGGTCAGTGAAGAATGGCCACTATGTGCTCTACTAAAGTCAACAACCATTTCTTTAGTTTTGTTAACATTCAGAGACAGGTTGTTGGCTCTACACCAGGCTGTGTCTTGTTTTGCCTCATGGCCAGCCTCTAAAAGCATTTATAACAATGGGTGTGAGTGCGATGGAATGATAGTCATTAAGGCAGGAGACTGTACACTTCTTTGGCATGGGGACGATGGTCGTTGTCTTGAGGCATGTAGGAACAATGGCACTTCTCAGGGAGATGTTGAACATGTCAGTGAAGACATCATCTAGCTGTTTTGCACATTCCCTGAGCACACTGCCAGGTATATTGTCTGGTAAAGTAGACTTCCATGGGTTAACTCTGAATAGATTTTTCCTCACTTCAGCCATGGTTAAACAGTGCACCAGGTTGTTGGGAGAATGGGTGGTCTTCCTTGCTGTCACGTTGTTCTGAACCTCAAACAGGGCATAGAAGTCTGTTGTAATAGATGCAACATGCAGTTAAGTGTTATCTTGCTGAAAATGACATTGTCTGGATGGAAGCATATGCTGCTCCTAAACCTGAAAATCTCAATTATAAATAAGTTTTGGCCCAGAAAACACAGCCGTGCATCTAGATCAGGGGTCAGCAACCCGCGGCTCCGGAGCCGCATGCGGCTCTTTCATCCCTCTTCTGCGGCTCCCTGTGGCTTTGGAGAATAAATAATGAGTATTTAATTAAAATGTATTTTATTTTAGTTTGTTAGTTTTTAAAATGTAATTCTAAATTTAAAGATTTTGGTGATCTTGTAAAATCTAAATAAAACGTGTTAAAGTTTTTTGTCGCTCTTCATACGCGTCACAACCGCTAATGTGCGACACCCACCGGCATGCGACTTCTTAAACTTTGGTTGACGGCACACAGAAGAGGACGGCATTTTTGGTTTGCTGCCGGTGGATAATTTATGTTCGGCGTTCTTTTCATAAATACAAGAAGGACTCAAATAGACATTGAGTATTTTGCTTGAAAGTAACCTTCAACCCAATGTCTTTTTTTTTAAGGAGTTAAAAATTTTTGTTGTTGCATGCAGAAATGTAATTTCATTCTCTCTGCAGTTCAGTGATTTCATCAATGCAACACATTATGGTTTGATTATACATAGCATTAAGGCAAAAAAAAAACTTTACATGTAGTGTTATTTCAATTTAAATGTCAAAAGGGTTTTGTGGCTCCCAGTGTTTTCTTTTCTGTGGGAAACAGGTCCAAATGGTTCTTTGTGTGGTGAAGGTTGCCGACCCCTGATCTAGATCATGTTCACATATGGCTTCTTCTTTGCAATAGAACTTTAACCTGCAGTTGTAGATGTCATGGCAAACTGTATTCACAGCGATAATTTCTGGAGGTGTTTCTGAGCCCATACATTGATTTCCATTACATAATCATGTCTGTTTTGAATGCAGTGCTGCCTGAAGGCTCGAAGATCACAGGCATCCAATATTGATTTTCCAATATTGATTGTCTCTTGTGCACAGGGATTTCTCCAGAGTCTTTGAAACGTAGGGTCAGGGTTAGGGTAAGGGTTGGGCTATTATATTTTGTACTGCAGATGATAAGATATTCAAAGTTTAATTTTTATTTTTGTTGAGGAACATTCTGAAGTTGGTCCACATTTTATAGACACAGTTTTTTGCAGATTGATAAGGCTCTGACCATTTAAGTTTTGAAATAAGGTTTGAAATGGATGGCTGCACCAAATTAAAAAAGATTTGGGACAGGGCCATGTTTACCACTGTGCAGCAATTTCATTTAACAACATTTATTATTCAGTATGCCTGGAAACTGAGGAGACCAGTTGCTGGATTTTTGGAAAAGAATGTCGTCCTATTTGTGTCTGAAACAGGATTCTAGCTTCTCAACGATCCTGGGTTTTCTTTGTCATATTTTTTATTCCATGATGCAACAAAGGTTTTTGAAGATGGTGAAAGGTCTGGACTGCAGGCATGACAATTTAGAAGCTGGACTTAATACTATTTTACAGCAATACCAGCAATAATTCTATATTACACCAGCAATAATAGAGTAAAAGAAAATGGAGTTTAGTATTGTCTTGCTAAAATATATATGTGGTTTCCCCAGAAAAATATGTTGTCTGGGTGGAAGCATATATTGTTTTACAATAAAAAAAAAAACTCTATATTCCTTTCAGCATTGATGGAAGCCTTTCCAGATGTGTAAGCTGCTCATTCTATAGGCAACAATGCACTCATACCATCAGAGATGAAAGGAATTTAACTAAAGACTTGAGTTTTGCCCTTTCTCTCAGTCCATTTTAAATGAGCTTTGGCCCAGAAAAGATGGTGGTGTTTCTGGATCATGTTCACATATGGCATGCTAGAGCTTTAACCTACATTTGTGGATGAAACAGTGAACTGTGTTTACAGAAAATAATTTCTGGAGATGATCTGAGCCCATGCAGTGATTTCCTTTACAGAATCATGCCTGCTTTTAACATGGTGCCGCCTGAGGGTTTAAGATCACAGACATCTCATATTGATTTTCGACTCTTGTCTCTTGTGCACAGAGATTTTTCCAGAGTTTTGGAATCTTTTGATGATATTGTGTAGTGTAGATGATCATATATTCAAAGTCTTGAAATTCTTCTGTTGAGGAACATTATTTTGAAATTCTTCCACAATTTGTAAACAGTGTTTTGCAAATAATTGCATTCTGTTTTCATTAATATTTTAGGGTTATTAAAAATTGGGTTTGTACACATTTTCCCAAATTTGGTTTGACATTTTCTGGCAAATTTCCCCTTTAATTTTAACTTTTAAAATTTGTATTTTACTTTTGTAACTTTTTAAAACCAGTTTCAACTGTTTATTTTTTTATTACTCTGTAAATGTTGTGTTCTGATATAACCTTTGACCTCTGAGCTGCTATAGATTACTGCAGGGAAAAGGAGACTGTCTAAAATCATCTTACATGCACAGACAGAATGTTTTTGACTTTGGTAACATATTATTAAATTCAATCACACACACACCAGTGCCATCCTACAGTGTCTTCTTTTCAGTGCCCTCCCACAATGCCCTCTCTCTAGTGTCCTCCCATGTCCTTTATTCAGTGCCCTACCCCAGTGTCCTACTTCAGTTCCCTTTCTCCTGTGCCCTCCTGCAGTGCTCTTTAGTGCCCTCCCCAGTGCTCTTTTTTCAGTGCTCTACCCCATTGCCCTCATCCTATGTCTTCCTCTAGTGCACTCTCATGGTGTCCTCTCTCCAATGTCCTCTTAAGCCCTCTCTTCAGCATCCTCCCTACAATTTACCTCCCTCCGATGCACTCCCTCAGGTGCACTCTTGTAGTGCCCTCTCTCCATTGTCCACCGGTGCCCTTGTCCCAGAGTCCTCCTGCAATTACCTACCTCCAGTGCAATTCTGCAGTGCTTACTTTTCAGTGTCCTGTTTATGTCCTCCTCCAATGTGCTCCAATACCCTCCTTCATTGTCCTACTCCCTTGTTTACCACCTATGTCCTGCTCCATTGCCCTCCCTCTAATGCTCCCAGTGTCTTAAAGTGCACTCTCTCTAGTAATGTGCCCCAATGCCCTCCTTTCAGTGCCCTGCCTCAGTGCCCCCAATGCCCTTCCTTCAGCGCTCTACCTCTGTGCCCTCCTCCAGTCTTTACTTTCCAGTTTTCTCCCCTGAGTGCCTTTTCTCCAGTGCCTTCAGTGCTCTCTCTCCACTGCCCCACTCACCACTCTTTTTTAGCCCCAGCCCAAATAAATGAGGGTCAGTTAAAGGATTTTGGAGAAAATGCAATGTCTGTGACTCAAGTTAGTGACTTTACAACCCTATAAAATGTGGAGGTATTTATATATTGTATTTTTTACACAGATGTAATCAATGTAAATTTTTGTTTTTAATTGTTCTTTAATATTTCTGAACTCTCTAACCCAAAAACACTGGGAATAAAATATTAACTAACATTTATGAGTGAGAAAAAAAGAAGAAGTGTGGAGACAAAGGAGAAAGATTTGAAAGTGAGAGAGTGATCAGCAGCGCAATATGTCCTGCCCGGCCACAATATTAAGAACAGGGACTGATCTGTCTCACCCCTGCACTTTTTATTATTATCATTGTTTACTTATTTACTTCTTTTATTTGTAATTTGCTTTCATTTTCTCTTTTGTCTAATTTTCGTTCTTCCTGTCTCTTCTTTTTTTTTTTCCTTTGGCAATTCACATGTACACTTATTGTTCTTGCCAATCAAGCACCTGAAAAAAAACTGAAAGAGAGAGAGAGAGAGAGAGAGAGAGAGAGAGAGAGAGAGAGAGAGAGAGAGAGAGAGAGCGAGAGAGAGAGAGAGAGAGACTGGAAGAGCAGAGCACAGCAAAGAAAGTCTAAAAAGATGAATGAAGAACCAAAAGGGGATGAGAAAATATAGGAATAAGAAAAAGCAAGACATGTTTGCGAGCGAGAGAGAAAGACAGAGAGATAGCTAGAGAGAAAGAGAGAGAGAGAGAGAGAGAGAGAGAGAGAGAGAGAAAGAGAGAGAGACAGGTGAAGGTGTGCGCGCGCGCTTCCGTGTAGATCAAACTGCAGGAAGAAAAGAGCTGCTAAGGCAGCACACACACACACACACGCACAAACTTATGCACGCACACACGCGCGCGCTCGCGGTCTCACGCGCACGCCGTGCACAAACACACGCGCGCGCACACACGCGCTCTCCCTCTCTCTCTCTCTCTCTCTCTCTCTCTCTCTGTCTCTCCCGCGCGCGCGGCTCTTCTTTATTAGCGCTTCATCTGCGCTTCTCCTCCATCATCAGCCTGCAGGAATCAGAGAGAGAGAGAGAGAGAGAGAGAGAGAGAGAGAGGGAAAAAGAAGAAGAGACAAGGAAGACAGGATTCTGTCCTGTTTTTTTTTTTTTTTTTTTTTTTTTTTTTTTAAAGGAAAAAGAGGAAAGGTGAAAACAGCGCGGAATGGAATAAAAACGTGTTCGCGTGCACACCGAACACCCCGGGGGTAAGAGCTGTGCAAAACGGTGCACTCTGTGTGTGCGTGCGTGCGTGTGTGTTTCTCCGTCTTGTAACGTTAGTGCATCGATCTCGTCTCGCGCACCTTTACCGTGTCGATGCTTCATTAAGGATTAATGGCATTGTGTAAAAAAAAAAAAAAAACATCCTCTACATCCGGTTTGGTAAAAGACAGAGAAAAAAAAAAATCCTGCCTTTGCTGTTGCCTTTGAAAGCTCACGCGCCACGTTAATGCATTCGTATTATACGGATTTCGTGTTATCAGGTCGGCTCGCTTCAAAGCGCTGTGACATCACGACCTGAATCATGAGGATGTGATTGATAGGATTTCTGCCTGGCAACGTAACAATGGCTCTTTTTTTCCCCTTTTCATCTTTTTGCACCTGATGATGATGGTGGTGATGATGATGATGATGGTGATGATGATGATGATGGTGAAGAAGATGCATCCTGCTCACCATGATATGATACCTCTCATTGCACCTACATGGCATTTGTGTAAAATAGGACAGGAGGAACAGAACCGAATCTGACAGAGAGAGAGAGAAAAAGAGAGAGGACAGGATAAAGGATGAAGGATGGTGCAGACGTGGTGATGTGGTCCACATTTACATGCCGGTCCGGTCTTGCCGGTCCGGTCTGGTTATCCAGCGCTCCGTCAAAGGCTGGATTCATGTTGGTGCACAAGGCGAGCTCTGTTTCAGTGCACACTCTAGTGTAGTGCTCCAATTATCACCTCGCTGAAGTGTTCACTACTCCACAACGCTGCGTCCTGTTCACCACGGCCGTCTCGCTCCCTGCACCAACACCAACATTATTCCACTACGTTCCTAAATTCTTTAGTGCCTCCCTTAAACTCGTACAAGATCACCAGAAATATCTCCAGCCTGCTGCGTTTATTCTAATTATACTGAATATAAATATGAGATTCTCACTGAACCAATCATATCCTGTATATTCAAGCAGGAGGCACAGCATTGGGTTTTTTAGTTCCAATGTAACGCCATGTTTCTCTACAGTCTGGCCTAAAGTTTACCCAAAAAAATTATTTTATTTATAGAGCTGCCTCGCAGTATCACCCACGCTCTGAACACACCAGCGTTTCTCTGATTAGGGATTTCCAAAAAAAAAAAAACCCTTGTATTTCATTCATTTTGTCGTTATATAAAACATTGACTACTTTCGCTGTCCATGTTTGTAATGCATTATCTGGTTAATCTTTATATAAAATAATTAACGACAATTGAAGGACCCAAGAAAACACTTTTTTTCCCCTTACAGTTTCGTGACAGATTCTGATCTAACAAGCAAACCTACAAAATTAATAATGAATCTTGGATGGATGCTGGTTTGTCATTGTTGCAGATAAAGATTTTTTCTGTTCCTGACGTTTATAAAAGCAGAATAGCAGAATTTATACTGAAATAAGTAATTAAGTATATAAATACATAAATAAATAGGTCTGGTTGTAGGCCTAGTAGAGAATGTATTTATTTTGTTACAATTTAACCCGCTACTCTGCTATCGAAATCTATCCATCAGATGCATTTGATATATATATATATATATATATATATATATATATATATATATATATATATATATATATATATATATATATATATATATTACGGCTGCCAGTCGATTAAAATGTTTAATTGCGATTAATCACATGATTGAACTTGTGATTAATCGCAAGTTAATTGCACAATTTTTACTGTTTTAAATGTACCTTAATTTCATACTTTTCAAGTTTTTAACACACTAAGCAACATTGCCATGGACAAATATTGACGCTTTATGCAATTGTATGTTTATTATTAGTGAACCCAAACTTAACATAGAGCATGAGGACAAACTATTCTTAATGTTTTAAAGTAATTATAGTGTTTTAAATGACGTACACTAAGTCATCAGGACACCAAACAGAACTTTTGCTATTTTTCCGCACGGACGGTTTTGTTTGCCGGATGTGTGCATCATGGCAGATTTTGGTGCCTGATTTGAGATTTGGCGCATCAGAACAACAAATGTTTAGTTTAAAAAAAAAAATTTTTGGTGGAGTAAATTATTTTTTCATATCAGAGTAAAAAATGGACGTTGTGAATAAAGGTTTTAATTTGGCCTCTTTTATATTTATTTATATTTTTAAATAAAAAACAATAATGCGGGTTGCATTAATCATGAGTTAATAAAATTAGTGAGGTTAAAGAATTTGCATTAACGCGTTAATTTTTACAGCCTTATACTGTATATATGTACCATTTCCGCTTATTTAAGTTTTGGTTTGGTTCTGATTTCCTTTCCTTCTTTCTCCATACAGATTTTTTTTCCCAAAAGAACACTAAGAGAATGAATGTAAAAGTAAGCAAATCAGGTTCGTCTCAGCTTCTGTGTGTGTGTGTGTGTGTGTGTGTGAAAAAGATTAAGAGAGTGTGAAAGTTGAAGCCACAATTTGGAGGCCTCAAATGCAGAAAATGCAGAGGAGATGTGGATTTGTTTGTATTTTTCATTCTCACATTTGGTTCACATCAAATTTTAGCAAGTCAGGTAAACTAGTTGATTCCTGTTGTAAGCCAAAAAAACTTCTACACCTTCACTCCTTTCATTTAGCTGATCAAATTACCCTGCTGCCTAGCTAAGTTTTGCTAGCTGAGTAGAGTACTAGTTGATTAGCAAGCGTGCAAATATTTTAAAATGGACATTTTGAAAAATCCTGCTAGCTAGTCAGTGAGCTAGTTACTTTTCTACACTAGGTAGTTAGCAAGCCCACAAGTCAAGTGTTAAATTTCTCTCTCTCTCTCTCTCTCTCTCTCTCTCTCTCTCTCTCTCTCTCTCTCTCTCACACACACACACACACACACACACACACACACACACACTTCGCTTAGAAGATGACACTACACTGATAGTCAGTTCGCTCATTAGCATGCTAGGTTTTAAGCAAGTCAGAACACTACTATGGCTGAATAAAATCACAGTATTGTGTTGAAGGTGGCCAGGGCATGTAGAATACTAGTCAAGTGTACAATCTATATAATTAATTAGCTTAGAGGCTAGTTAGCAGGCCAAGAAAGGTTTGTATATGTGGTAAGAAAGCAATTCCTGCTGTTGGCTTCCCTCCTTGTGTTGCAAGTGGACATTTTGTGGGAAGTAAAGGGAAATAAAGGGCAAGCTGCTTACCTAATTAGCATAATAGCTACTTAGCATCTCTCCTCTGTTCCCTGTGTGCTGGAGTGATGAGGGATACGCTCTACATCACATTCCTTGTAGGTGACTTCCTCGCCACACAGGTGTCGATTTAAAACACTGCAGTTGTAATAAACCTATGATATTGGTTTATTAGTCTTTTGTTTTTAATGCATCTCAGGGCATGGGCCAGGAATGGCTTTGTGACTTGAGGAGTTTCAGATGCAGATTGATGTAAGATGGAGCAACACGGAAGAGCGAGAATAAGCTTGGCTCCTCCGGAGATAAATAATGCAGAGGGATGCAGCATTAGCTTTGTGCAGAAGTGCTATATGCATTCCTTCCAAGCTGGGTTACAAGGATGTGTGTGTGTGTGTGTGTGTGTGTGTGTGTGTGTGTGTGTGTGTGTGTGTGAGTGTGTGAGTGTGTGAGTGTGTTGTCTTGGGAAACACTTGCATGGACTGCAGGTTGATTAAAGTTTAACGTGTTGTGAGGGAGCAACGCAGTGGGATGAGCTTTTTGCTCATTTTTTGAAACTTAGTGCTTTTACCAGAACGGCAGCCATTTTAAAAAAAGTTTCAGAACCAAGAAAACAAGGTTCAGACAGTTAAGCAATCAGTCTTTATTTCTCAAAACTCATCAATAATATCGCTGTAACTAATTAGATTGTAGTTCTGTCAGATTGTAGAGCTCGCATTAGGTTGTCACTGTAACTATTCCGATTGCATGTCCGTCTCAGAATGTCACTGTAACCAATAAGATTGTAGTTCTGCCTTGGAATATCATTTTAAACAATCAAATTGTAGTTCTATCTTGGGAATACCAGTAAACCAAATCAGATTTCTGCTCCCTCTGTTCCCTCCACTTTATGTGGCTAGGACAACCTACTTTGGTCCTTAGCTCTGTGTTCTGTATGTAGCTCTATTTTGTGTGATGTAGCTTTATGTTGTTTTTATATAGCACAATGGTTCTGGAGAAACGTTGTCTCATTTCACTGTGTACTGCGTCAGCTATATATGGTTAAAATGACAATAAAAGCTTCTTGACTCTTGACTCGAATGCATCTGTAACCAATACGATTGCAGTTCTGTCTCGGAATGTCACTGTAACCAATTAGATTGCAGTTCCATTTGGAATGCCATTGTAACCATTGAGATTGCAGTTCCGTCTCAGATGGTCTTTGCAACCAATCAGATTGCAGTTCTGTCACTGTAAGCAATCAGATTGCATTTCCATCTTAGAATGTCGATTTAACCAATCAGATTGCAGTTCCATCTCGGAATATTATTACAACTAATCAGATTGCAGTTCCGTTACTTTAACCAAACAGATTGCACTTCTATCTCCCAAAGTCACTGTAACCATGAGATTGCAGTTCCATCTCGGAATGTTCCCTAATGGAAATGGTACTACTAATGAAATTGCAGATCTCATATTGTGTTGTCACTGAAACTAATCTAATTGCATTTCCATCTAGGAATGTCACTCTAACCAATCAGATAGCAGTTCTGTCTCAGAATATATCATTGTAAACAATAAGATTGCATTTCTCTCTGATATAACCTGTATGACTTTAACCAGAAAAATTTCAGTTCCCTCCTGGGAATGCCACTGCAACCAATCAGATTTTAGATCTCACCTTAGGTTTACACTGTAACAAATCAGATTGTAGTTCCCTCTTGGGAATGCTACTGTAATCAATCACAATGCTGTTTCATCTTGGAATGTCATTGTAACCGAGCAGATTTTAGTTCCCCACTGGAATGTTCCTGTAACCAGTCAAGCAGATTTTGGTGTTCCCTGAAACATTACGAAGTCCTTCTTCCTTCTGAAATGGCAATATAACCATTTGGACTGCATTTTTTATCTGAAATGCCACCATAACCAATCAGATTTAAATTTTCTCCCAAAATGTTTCAGTAGCCAATCAGTTCACAGTTCTGTCTCAAAATACTCCTGTAACCAATCGGGTTGTTGTTCCCATTGGAAATGTCAATGCAGTTTTTTTTTTTTCTTTTCTAAAATGCCACAGTTCCATACATCGACTTTCCAAAATGCCACTTTAACCAACTGGATTGCTGCTCATTCCGGAAATGCTATTCGAACTCAGTACCTCAGTGTCCCTGATGTTGTTTTTGTTACTCTTTTAGAACAATGAGAACAATTAGAGCTATGTAAAATATAAATGCTCAAATCATCGCCTATTGAATTTGTTTTTAATTTTACCCAAATGTTATTTTTCTGAACCTTTGCATGAAGGGTGGCAAAAATTCTGAAGTAGAAAGTTGTGCTTTTAAAAAAGTATTATTTCTCTCGCTTAACAAGTCGAACGCCCCGTTATATGATTTTAAATGGTTAAAACTCATATCGACTATGTGGAGTAATTCCATCCGATGCGTACATGATGTGATTTAATCGTATAAAGCTTTAATCGTTCCGGGTAAAGAGCTGTAGTGCTGGAGCCTGGATTCAATTGTATTCCGAATAATACATCACTTAATATATTATCTAAAATGTATATATTATAAAGGCTGTATAAAGACACTGAGATCTATGTTTTTATGTAACTGCATAAATCTTAAGCATAAAAAAAGTTTACAAAACTTTTTTTGGGCACACACATGTACACTCACACATTACCTTCAGCTAACACTATAACATAATTTCCGTGCTGTTATTCTAAACCTTTATCCCGACCACCACTCCGTTTTCCTCTTCTCCACTGCATTAGGTGATGAGATCAAAAGGATATTATATTATTTATACGAGTGCATTAGCAGCGCTTAATGCCAGGCGCCTGCTTTATGACAAAGCCCAAGTCTGCTGGTTCTTCCAATACCATTTCCTGCCAATACGGGTGTGCCCATTTAATGCTAATTGAGTCTAAATGTTACGTGTGGATGATAGAAAGTCTGTATGAGTACACTGCCAAGTTCTCAAAAGAAGAAATCCCGACAATAAGTTTGAATAACAATAATCATATAACAATGGCGGTCCGTCCTTCAGGATTCATGCTACCTTCAAGTCCGGTAATAAAAAGTCGTAATTACTAAGAGCACAATTGTGGTGGTAGTTGAACACCACTGCAATGTCGCAAATAAAGCTCAGAAATTTTAGAAGTCAGCAGTCATTGGCTGAGGGTAATAGACATAACAAAACTCTGTAAAATGATGCTTTATAAAATAAATAAAGGAAGGAGGCACCATCAGAAGTGATCAGTTTCTATAGATGTAATATAATTATATATAGATTCATATATATAATGTTATATTATGGATGTATAGTATAGATGTAATATCATTATTACTATATGGATACATTTTATGTACACCTGACTAGTTAGTCCGCATGTGCTCTTCTGTGGAGGTTCTACACAAATCTGCCTCATTTACAGGGCCACTACATGCTAGCTAAATTCCTAAATCACTGTCTAGCCACGTCTCAGCTGTGTATCTAGCCTTTACTTGGAGTCTTGGTGTGTTTCCCAGTTGCCTAGTAACAGTGCCCTGACCATTTGGAAGTATTTATTGAATAATAACAATAATAATAATAAGAATTAAATAAGGACAGGTAAATGAAAAGGTTTTTTGAGACTCTGGTTCGACTTTCTTGCCACGTATTAAACAGAAACGTGTGGCTTGTGCACTTTCATAGGCTGCATGTGTGAAAGATGGTCTGTGTGTCTAGATACACACACACATACACACACACACACATACACACACACACACAGAACACAAGCACTGCAGGTAATGAATCACCTGCTTAAACCTAACAGCTTTCTCACATCAAAAGCTGTTCGTCAGCAGCGGCGCAGAAACACTCGGGCCCCAAACGCACCGCTTTTCCATCTGCTAATGAGCTCCCTCAAGTCCTGGGGAACTCCTTTACACCTTTACCTGTCTCACAGTGGCATGTGTGTGTGTGTGTGTGTGTGTGTGTGTGTGTGTGTGTGTGTGTGTGTGTGTGTGTGTGTGTTTTTGTCTCAAACCCTTTTGAGACAAAATGTAAATTCCTGGATGAAAATTGCTTTTTTTTTGTTTAGTTTTTAACAATGTCAAGTTATTGATTGGAGCCACCAGTCTGTCATAATGTAAGAATTGTTCCCTTGGAGACACATAAATATATTTTTTCTTAACATCTAGTCAACATTCAATCTAGAAGCTTGCGCTTAGTCGATTAATAGTAGGAAAATAAAAAATAGCTAGCATGGATTAGCTCCTAGTGGTGTAAACCATTATTGGTGTGTTAATAAGAATATGAGAATGTAGACTTTGCAACCAAGAGGAAAAGCACGCTGGGTGTTGTTTACACAAGCATCCGGGGCGCATACCTACTGCTTTAAATTCACTGACTGGGACATATTTAGGGAGGCTGCAACCAGACCATCACCACACGCTTCAAACAGAAGCTGTGGATGATTGCAAAAGTGCGTGCGCTACTGAAGTCTCCAGGTTCAGAGCAGTGACAACATCTCTTAAGAACAGCAAGGGCCAAAAATGTCCCGAGCCATCAGAAAGGCAAAGCATGCACATGCCAAGAGAATCCACGGAGACACCCACCGCAAGTGGCAGGGCATCTAGGCGATCAAGGCGAACTACAAGGCAACTTCACCTGCCTGTGACCATGATGCCCAGATGCACTGCAATACTTCTATGCCCATTTTGAGGTTCAGAATGATGTGAAGGAAGGAAGACCACCCATCCTCCCAACAATCAGGTGCTCTGGCTAACCATGGCTAAAGTGAAGAAAACTGTATTTAGAGTTAACCCATGGAAGTCTGCCAAAGAGGTCTACAGTCTCCTGCCTTAATGACTTTCATCCTGTTACACTTCATAATGAATTGCTTCAAGAGTCCCCCATGCAGTTTGTGTATCGTCCAAACTGTTCCATGGACAATGCCACGACCATCCATCAGGCCCTCACCCACCTGGACAATAAGGACATATATGTACGAATGTTATTCATAGACTTCAGTTCGGCATTCAACACAATCATCCCTTAGCACCTGATTGAGAAGCTGAGCCTACTCAGCATTCGGGCCCTCACATCCAGACTGTTCAAAAGTTCTCTTTTAAGTCATAAGGCTCCTCAACACACAGAAATGAACTGAACTCACACACACACTCACTCAACATTGTTACTGAGCTGCTACAAACCTAAACTCAAACACACACCCAATACCCATTTCAATTCATACACACCCATGTCTTCAGCACCAACCATATTATTATAACTATATTATAACTGTTTACGTGCTGTTTTTGCACACCTCTTCGATTGCCGCTGTTGCTGTTTTGCACAACATTGTGTTTATGTTTACAAGTACACTTGTGCACATATTACTGTATAACATATAATACAGTAGGTTTACTGGTCAGCACTATTTTGTGTTTTGTGTATCTGTCCCATGCTGTCTTGTGTTGTCTGTTTGACTGTCTTATTTTTTTTTTTGCACTGTTTTTTTTGCACTGTTTCACACGATGCACTGAAGTGTTCTCCAGCTCTATGTTGTTTTTATGTAGCATCAGGGTTCTAGAAAAATGTCTCATTTCACTGTGTACTGCGTCAGCTATATATTTTTGAACAATGACAATATGACAATTAAAGCTTCTTGACTATTGACTTGACTTGGGTTAATTTGTGACATTCAAAACTTTTTCAAATCAAGGTCTGACCAGTGATAATGCTACATTGATTTTGCGCTAGCTTTGGCAAACTAGCTAGCATTTAGCATAGTTAGAAGTTCTGTATATCCGCTCCGTGTCATGCCTCATCTCAGGTTTCACTCAAGACTTAAAGAGACACTGAGCTTCGATTCAGATGCCTCTTTTTAGGACACAGCTGAGTTTAGTGGAATGGAAACAACCAGCCCTGAGGAAAACTAGTGTGTTGTGTGTGTGTGTGCATGTGAGAGTGTGTTGCGGTTTTCTTCTTCTTGCTGTGCACAACACTGTTTTTAATTATGTAAACGTTTAGAACATAGATCACAGCTGGACAACATCACAGTTTCAGTCCAGAGACGAGGATCCGTCTGACCCATAGATAGAGAGAAAGACAGACGAAAAGATAGCTAGCTACCTAGATAGATAGATAGATAGATAGATAGATAGATAGATAGATAGATAGATAGATAGATAGATAGATAGATAGATAGATAGATAGATAGATAGATAGATTAAACAAGACAAACAGATAAAGAGACAGATAGAGAAAGTTTGACAGAGAAAGACATAGTGAAAGAGACATTCAAGGACACAGACAGACAGTCACAGAGAAAGACAGACAGAGAGAGAGAGAGAGAGAGAGAGAGAGAGAGAGAGAGAGAGAGAGAGAGAGAGACAGGCAGACAGACAGAAAAAGATATATAGAGATAAACAGGCAGACTTAGAGAAACAGACAGATTTGATGTAAATTTACATTGTGTGGTTTGGATAAAGGTGTTGAATAGATGTTGGATGAATCTAACAACTTCATGATCCACTGCGTCACACAGAGAAGGTGCCATTATTTATTTTTATTCTTATTATTTCACCCTAAAATTCAGCGTTATGAATTAATTACCGATTATTTAAAGTGTCCTCATTCGAGACGCCTGAAGGTGAGCAGCATCAAAGAGGAAGACACCGCAGTATTTCCTCCTGTTTGCACCAGTTCTGAGTTCTGGATTGTGATTGGTTGTCAAGTGTTTGTTAGTTTCCTGGTATTGCTGCAGCGTGATATCGCGATGATATTGTCAGGCCGTCATTGGAGACGTGAGATGCGGAATATCGATTCGTAGTTCAGCTTCATATGGAGCTGATGATTTCGAGATTGTGTATCGACCTGTTTCTTCGGCTTCCTCGTTTTTCTCTCTCGCTTTTTCACACACGTGTTTATTCTCGGCAGTCGTCTGACGTTAATCACGTCAATGAGTCCATGGCTAATAAACACACACTGCCTTTCATTACTTCAACGGTTTACTATCTCTTTCACTGTCTCAGTAAAAGGAGGAGGAGGTTAAGGATAGGGACGCATCCCCAAGCATCTTCATTATGTCCCAGTTGTCCCTTAGTGGTCACATCAGAGCACCAAGTCTCAGTAAGCATCTCAGAAGCATCTCTTTAGCTGTCAATCACCATCGAGATGTTGATCATTCCCATCATCATCATCGTTCTTCTTCGCTGACTTTATCAGCACCTTCACTACCATCTTCATCATCATGTTTATCTATCCCAGTCATCTCCATTACCATCATCATAACTTTTTTTCATCATTGTCTATCTTCATCACTGTCTCTACCTTTTTCTTCATCAATGCCATCATTTGTCTTCATCAGAATTTTTATCTTTCTTCATCACCATCTACATCACCATTTTCATAATTTGTCCATCATTATCTCCATTGCAATTTGCATCATTGTCTTTATTAACTTTGTCTTCTTTACTGTCCTCATTATCCTGTTCATCATCGTCTTTCTCGTCATCGTCAACCTCCTTAGCATCATCATCATCATTGTTTTCATTGTTGTTACATTTTCATTTACAGCATTTGGCAGACGCACATATTCAGAGCGACTTTATCTTATTCATACAGCTAAGCAGAGATGGGGTTAAGGGCCAATTTCTCAGGGGCCTAGGAGTGGCACGTTGGTGTGGGTGGAATCTGAACTCCAGACCTTCAGATCCAAAGTCCATAACTGGTAATCTACCACCTTCCCAACCACCTTTATCACCATCATCTTTCTTCCATCACCATCATCATCTCCACCATCTTCACTATTATCATTACCATCACCATACTAATCATTACTATCTCCAAAATCACTTTTATCACTGTCTTTACCACCGTCTTCATCACCAACTCCATCATTTTTACCACAGTCATCACCACCATCTTCACCAACATCTTCACCACCATAATTACCACCGTCTCAATTGCTATCTTCACCATCATGTCTTCACCACCGTCTTCTATCTTTGTCATCATCTTTCTTCACCATGGGCATGTTGTGTTTGGTTTTTAACATCGGATTGTTTATTAACAAAGACATTTATGTTTCTTTTTTTTTTTTTTGTGAAAACTCAAACACACAGATACACACTCTTACACAGAGACATGATAAAAGAATAAAGATAAAACCTGAGGCGCGTCGAGCTGCACGGAACACGGGGTCTTGTCTTCATAACCGGTCCTATCGATCAGAAGACTGTTAAGAAGCTGATGGATGGCTAAAGCAGCCCAGACCTTCACGTGTCTGAGCCTCGTCACGGCGAAGCGAGCATAGATTATTCTGTTACAATCTCACATGTAATTTTTCCAAAAAAAAACAAATAAACAAACGGTTTAGATGGAGAAGAACAGCAGTGAGGAAGTGTGTTTATTGGATCTGTCAGTCATCAGTTCTTCTGCTTTCTCCCAAAACCTTCAGAGGCGTGCTTCTGGCCTCAGAGCATGACCCGCTTACTTCTGCTCTTCTTATTCAGTGCTGCAGTGGAGTCGGAGGTTTTACACTCACTGCTGAAGAATTACCCATCGTGGAAAAAAGCTAAGATTTAATTTATTGTTAAAAACAAAAAAAATTAAAAACATTTTAAGCACATCATCAGTTTATTATGCCAGAAATGGACTTCCCAAACGTTATTGCCCATTCTGCATTAGGTAGGTAACGTTGACGGAAACATAGCTACCGAGACACAAAGAATGACGGGACAAAAAAACCCACCGGCTTTCTAGTTTTGTTCCGAGCTGACGAGTTGTAAATTTGATCAGAATTTCTCACTTTCCAGTACTTTATCCCTCTGACTTTGAATTTGAAAGTAAAAAATTTCCAAAATTTTAACGCTAAACACCCTCCAGCATGTGGCAGACTGATAATGAATGCTAGCTGAGCTGAACAGAAGAAAACTATTATTATACATACAACATGACAAAAGCAGATGAAAAATGCTAACTGGTTATCTAAATTAGCTGTTTACATTTTTTTTTTTTTTTTTTTTTTACAGTTTTATCATTTTATACATTTTAAGTTTTTTTTTGCATTTTCATGTTTTTCTCTACTTATTATTGATGACTTACTTGTTCCTGCTTGTTCCTGTATGTTGTTTTTGAGGAACAGTCAGAGGAAGATTGAGGAAAAAAGCCTGCTTTTTTTTTTTACTGCTAAACTTTTGCACTAGCAAAAAATTGCTCGATTCGCACTGAAACTATCTGAATAATATACAAATGTTCGTGGTCTCCATAGCTAAAGAGATAGCTGTAATTATAATCTGTAAAATACCTGAATAAACATGAAGAGGCGATTTCTCTCAATAGTTTGAGCTTCCTGAGCCACTTAGCTAGCTACATAGCCTTAACTCAGGCAGGCGATTCTAAAATTTGGTTTGATTTGGGGTTAAATTTGTTAAAGGAAAATTCAAGGTTTACAAGCAGGTCTTAAATCTTTGATAAGAAAACCTTCAACTGGATAATATTAAGCTCAGACACATCACAGTGCCTAGACTGATACTAGATAACCTGTCAGCATTTTGCTAGCATTTGGTATTCAATGTTATATTGGTGGTGCATCACTAACAAACATAATGAATCTGAATTGTGATGTTATTTATAGGATTTGATGTTGTATAGATGGTGTAACTCATCCGAGGTGTTAGCTAACGGTTACATCTCTCACATTGAAAATCTCTCAACTTCCATATTTTCCCCTTGACCTTTACCTAAAAGAACTTTTTTTAATGACTCATCCCCATCCACTGAACACCCCACCCACCCACCCTTACCCCTCTACCTAACTCCCCTCAAATGTTAATGCGGCGCGACTTGGCCATGCGGTAGTGATGACCGGTCCGCTGTAATTATAACAAAATGAAGAAGGAACGACGTTTTAAAAGGCCGAGCGTGTCACACTGTTCAGCTGCAATCCCATTAAACTCTCGCCTGTTAAATATTACATGGACGTTGAAGAGGAAATAAAAAGAGGGTTTGAGTCGAGGCAGGGGCTTTAATATGCTCGTTCGAGTTTTGCGCATTTTTCCTCCAATGCCGCGGTTTGTAGCCGAAACATCAGAGCTGCCATTTAATGATCCGATCAAAACAGAATGACAGCATAACACAACTATTAATTACAAAATTACATGATGCATATGGGTGCCATTATTTAGGATCTCTGGTCTGACTGCACGCATTTTGGCAGCAAACTCTATTATTATTACTCCATGAATTAACAAATGTAGCAATTTTTGTCATATTTATTTTTTAATTAATAACAGTATTGTGTTATTCATTGGTTTAACTTCATTATTCTTTTTTTTTACATTTATTATATTTACAATAGAAAAATGTTCATGCATCCAATTTTTTTAACTATTCATTTAATTAGTAGATTTAATTATAAATTGTATTGTTTGCTTTAGAATCTTAATAATGGTGATTATTCTGATTAATGTTAGTGTTGTTGTTGTTACTGTTTTTCACTTTTTCACTCTTTTAGGCTAATTGCCTATACTAAACTAAAACAGTTAGCCCAGAGCTTGCTAGCTTGCTAGTAATCCTGACTGCTGGTTTAACTTGCACAATAAAATGATTTCCACTGCAGTAGTTATAGAACTAGCTAGAGTTGCTAGCTCTCAATAATTCAAGGGAACATTGTTAGAGAACATTGTTCATTCATTCATTCATTTTCTCCCGCTTATCCGTAATTCGGGTCGCGGGGGCAGCAGTCTAAGCAGGCCCCCGCCTTCGACTGCTGCCCAATCCTCACAGCACCGTCCCTCACGGTCCCTCCTTCAGGTGGTGAGCCCACGGGAAGGGAACATTGTTCAGGTTACATTATCGTTGCTAGGAATGCAATGTCAAATAACTTAGCGAATAATGCAAAGTGAAAATGTTTTGTCAGAAATATCAGTACTTTAAGCTTTGAGAAATGTTAGTCGCTGCTGTCATGTGTAACCTTTGATTTTTTTCTGCAAATTCTTAAATTTCCCTGTAAAGGAACTCAGAACTCTACAGTTACAAGGCTAATGTTGCTAATAATTGATAGAAATGAAAAATCTTCAGTTTAGCAAAATGTGCTTGTTGAAAAAACTGAGGAGTAAAACAGTATGAGAGAAAGAGAGAGAGAGAGAAAGAGAGAGAGAGAGAGAGAGAGAGAGAGAGAGAGAGAGAGTTTCACACTGATGCTTTAGTAATATTTTATGTAAGCAATCATGCCAATGAAATACTTTCAAATTGAAATTGAGAAAGGAAAGGTGATAAAGTACCATGCACAATTTAGAAAAATTGTTTTTAAATTTCTTATTGAAATATAAAGCTTAATATTAAAAGCAATATACAGATAGATAGACTATATGTAAAAGAACAGCTGTAATGATAGAACTGTGTGTTTTGAATATCACTGAAAAGTCATGTTAAGTCACTTTAAGCTCTGATTCTCTCTCTCTCTCTCTCTCTCTCTCTCTCTCTCTCTCTCTCTCTCTCTCTCTCTCTCTCTCTCTCTCTCTCTCTCTCTCTCTCTCTCTCTCTCTCTCTCGTATGCCATGTATTGTGATGAAGCGAGTGATTTTTTCTGGCACTGTAGGTCATCAGCTCCACTCACTTCCTCCTCCGATGGACAGTATTGATGTGTAATTACTTTAGAAGATGAATGTGTTCTCCCACGTCAGCTTGAACCATACAGCTTCATTGCTGTCCTGGTTGCACCCTTTGACCACACCCTTAGATCACACTCTTTGACAACACCCCCTGACTATAGCTGTGTAGTCATACGCTTATCCAATCCAAAGTGCATTTGTTTCTTTTATCCACCATGCACTATTCACTTTTCTAATACTTATATATTAAACCCTTACTAATATATAGGTTTAACGATAGTCATATATGATGCACAACAGCAGAGGAACATTTCATAACCTTAATTTGGACCATTTCATTACCCAGAATCTGCAGTAAGCGAAAGTTTCAGCATTAATAAATAAAAATAATCTGTGTATATTTCAGTGTGTGTGTGTGTATGTGTGTGTGTGTGTGTGTGTGTGTGTGTGTGTGTGTGTGTGAGAGAGAGAGAGAGAGAGAGAGAGAGAGAGAGAGAGAGAGAGAGAGAGAGAGAGAGAGAGAGAAAGTGAGGAGAGCTTGAAGTGTGTTTAATGGTAGAAGAGTTGGAGAGTTTACACTTGCTTTCATCTGTCAGCTCACACACGCACACACACACACACACACACACTGACCTGAGACATTTAAGAAGCGGCCTATATACTGTGTGGATTAAAAAGTATTACAAAGCAATAAATCACCTGGAGTAATAAAGATGACCCTAATAGCAACAATTTCAGTAGTACAGACCAGTTTTATACAGGCATAAGGAGACTTGGAGTATAAATATAAATAAACAGTTAAAACTTACAATACAAGACAGTATTCATGAGAATTACTATTAAACAGTAGTAGTATGTTAGTTGAGTAGAAAACAGTGTGAAAGTAAGCAATAAACAGCACAACAGTTATTAAGCAACATTAAATCAATAATTAACATTATTACTCTGTATTACATGGTACCAGTAAAGCACAGTAAACAGTTCAAACCATAATAAACAGTATTGAGTTTTATCATAAGCAACATTTAACCGGATTAAACAGGTTTAAGAGTTGAGTTAAAAACAAAACAAAACATGAAGCAGTATTACTTGATATGAAACAGGATTAATCTGTAATAAATATAATATATATATATACATTTAATATATCAAATATATAAAACAGTTTTATTAAATGGCAATAAACATAATTAAATGTAATAGTTATCAACAGTAGTAAAAAAACAATGTATATAAACAGTAACGTATTGTAATAAACAGTTATAAACAGTAATAAATGACAATAAACAAAACATTAAACAGTATTAAATGTAATAAACAGTAATAAATGGCAAAAAAAAGAGTTTTAAATGTAATCAACAATAATAAATGGCAAACAGTTATATCAGTTATAAACAGAGTTAGATGTAATCATTATAAATTGTAAAAAAATGGCAATAAACTACAGTAAATGTAATAAACAGTAATAAATGTAATAGTTTTAAACTAATAAATGACAATAAAAAAGTTTAAACTGTAATACACAGTTATAAACAATAATAAATGACAATTAACAATATTAAACAGCGTTAAAGCTAGTAAACAGCAGGAAATGGCAATAACCAGTTGTGAATATTTATAAAAAGTATAAGATTTAATAGTTATAAACAGTAATAAATGGCAATAAAAACTCTTAAATGTAATAAACAAAAAAATGACAATAAACAGTTATAACAATTAAAAACAGTAATAAACAGTTATAAACATTAATAAATGACAATAACTGGTGATAAACAGTAAAAAACAATAATAAACAGTATAAAAACAGTAATAAACCGTAATAAGCAGCATTAAACAGATATGAACAGTATTAAACGGTATTAAATATAATAGTTAGAAATAGAAATAAACAGTTATAAACAGCATTGAATATAATAAACCTTTATAAATAGTGGTGAATGTAATAAACAGTAATAAACAGTAATAAACAGTAATAAATGGTCAAATTTAACAGTAATAAGCAGTAACAGTAATACAGAAATAATCAGTGTGGTTCTGACAGCCTACACACATACACACTTATCGGGTCGCTGTGTTCATTTGTTAGTGCAGGTTTGTTCGTTCAGAATGAGCTCTGTCTGGAGGCTGTGCAGCTGGTATGCACACATATACACACACACACACACACACACACACACACACACACACACACTGTTTGCTCTCTCACCCTCTGTGCTCTTTGTGAATGAACAGTAATTAGCAAACAGATTGGCTCTCACCACTGCAGTGAGGGGATGAAGACATACACACACACACACACACACACACACACACACACACACACACACACACACACACACACACACACACACACACACACACACACAGGAGTCTGTAGCATGACAGTTGACCCTCCATTAAAACCCGCCCTGGTACCACTGATCGACCAATCATAGCCTAGCAACAGTAACTAGGCAGTGACACCATCAACATGCTTATTAAAAATATCAAGCATAAGAAGACAAAAAACAAGGAGATTTCTGTCACCATGGCAACGTTGGTGTACGGTGGACAGAAAGTCTCTTATCATCTGATATTCTGGCACGGAAGCTTGGAGGTTGTGAGACTGTAGACGATTGCTATGAGTTTCCTGTCCTCGCTGTTGCCATGGCAACAGCCAGCGAAGCTAACGGGAGATGTCTTTACCACGGTGTCTGTTGCTACCGATGTGTCGCTTTAGTGAAATGGAGGAATCCTTCATTCTGATCCGACTCTCCGGGTGTTTGATGGTCTGCTGATTGCATTCGTCACCCTGGACGTGATAACAGATGTATCCCCCTCACCACCACCACCACCACCACCACCAAATAAACCCAATAAACAACGGTCCAGCTTTCGTGTGTGTCTGTGTGTGTTTTATATATATATATATATATATATATATATATATATATATATATATATATATATATATATATATATACAGTGAGGAAAATAAGTATTTGAACACCCTGCTATTTTGCAAGTTCTCCCACTTAGAAATCATGGAGGGTCTGAAATTGTCATCGTAGGTGCATGTCCACTGTGAGAGACATAATCTAAAAAAAAAATCCAGAAATCACAATATATGATTTTTTAACTATTTATTTGTATGATACAGCTGCAAATAAGTATTTGAACACCTGTCTATCAGCTAGAATTCTGACCCTCAAAGACCTGTTAGTCTGCCTTTAAAATGTCCACCTCCACTACATTTATTATCCTAAATTAGATGCACCTGTTTGAGGTCGTTAGCTGCATAAAGACACCTGTCCACCCCATACAATCAGTAAAAATCCAACTACTAACATGGCCAAGACCAAAGAGCTGTCCAAAGACACTAGAGACAAAATTGTACACCTCCACAAAGCTGGAAGGGGCTACGGGGAAATTGCCAAGCAGCTTGGTGAAAAAAGGTCCACTGTTGGAGTAATCATTCGAAAATGAAAGAAGCTAAACATGACTGTCAATCTCCCTCGGACTGGGGCTCCATGCAAGATCTCACCTCGTGGGGTCTCAATAATCCTAAGGAAAGTGAGAAATCAGCCCAGAACTACACGGGAGGAGCTGGTCAATGACTTGAAAAGAGCTGGGACCACCGTTTCCAAGGTTACTGTTGGTAATACACTAAGACGTCATGGTTTGAAATCATGCATGGCACAGAAGGTTCTCCTGCTTAAACCAGCACATGTCCAGGCACGTCTTAAGTTTGCCAATGACCATTTGGATGATCCAGAGGAGTCATGGGAGAAAGTCATGTGGTCAGATGAGACCAAAATAGAACTTTTGGGTCATAATTCCACTAAACGTGTTTGGAGGAAGAAGAATGATGAGTACCATCCCAAGAACACCATCCCAACTGTGAAGCATGGGGGTGGTAGCATCATGCTTTGGGGGTGTTTTTCTGCACATGGGACAGGGCGACTGCACTGTATTAAGGAGAGGATGACCAGGGCCATGTATTGCGAGATTTTGGGGAACAACCTCCTTCCCTCAGTTAGAGCATTGAAGATGGGTCGAGGCTGGGTCTTCTAACATGACAATGACCTGAAGCGCACAGCCAGGATAACCAAGGAGTGGCTCTGTAAGAAGCATATCAAGGTTCTGGCGTGACCCAGCCAGTCTCCAGACCTAAACCCAATAGAGAATCTTCAGAGGGAGCTCAAACTCCGTGTTTCTCAGTGACAGGCCAGAAACCTGACTGATCTAGAGAAGATCTGTGTGGAGGAGTGGGCCAAAATCCCTCCTGCAGTGTGTGCAAACCTGGTGAAAAACTACAGGAAACGTTTGACCTCTGTAATTGCAAACAAAGGCTACTGTACCAAATATTAACATTGACTTTCTCAGGTGTTCAAATACTTATTTGCAGCTGTATCATACAAATAAATAGTTAAAAAATCATACATTGTGATTTCTGGTTTTTATTTTTTAGATTATGTCTCTCACAGTGGACATGCACCTACGATGACAATTTCAGACCCCTCCATGATTTCTAAGTGGGAGAACTTGCAAAATAGCAGGGTGTTCAAATACTTATTTTCCTCACTGTATATATATATATATATATATATATATATATATATATATATATATATATATATATATATATATATATATATATATATATATATATATATATATATATGTGTGTATGTGTGGGTGGGTGTGTGTGTGGGTGTGTGTGTGTGTGTCTAAAAGCAGCATTGTTTCCATGGCGATACATCCATTCCGGAGCTTTTTCTTGATTTAGTTTTACACCTTCATTTTTTAACGCTGTTTCGTGTCACACTTGTTAGTGTTATTTTTTTCCCCCTGCATTATTAGTGGCTGGGGATCCAGTTTTTGAGCAGCACTGCATCCGAGCTATACATTTCCTCTTCCAGCATCTTGCTTTAGTCCCTGTAGAGCAGGTGTGTAGGTGACCCTCAGCACCACAAGCGAACGTGTGAATGTGAGAAGGTACACGAGACACCAAGCGTCTTGGTGTTAAAGAGCCTCTCAACACTACACACTCCTCCTCTCATGCCTCAAGTGCACACTCTTGTGACGTATGAAAGTGAGACACATCCGAGTCGTGACGGGGAACTGATAAGAGAAGCAAGGGAATGGAATGCAGGATGGAAAGAGATTTCGGAGAGGAGGAGAGAGGTGTCTTACCTTTTATCACACATATGGGGTACATATAGGATGCATGAGGGGGCATTAAGGATACATGTAGGGTGCATGGTAGGCACAAATAAGGTATATACAAGGGAATGTAGGGCACATATACGGTACAAATAAGGGTTATGAATGGTATATGAGTGTAGGACAAATATGGTTTGCATATAGAATTTATGAAGGGCACATGTAGGACATGTATAGGAGCATAAAGGGCACATATAGGATGGATGAAGGACACATAGTGTCTAAGATAAAAAGGCGTGTGTAGGACCCAAACAGGGTGCATGAAGGGCACATGAAGGACATATAGGTCACATGCAGAGTGCATTCAATTGAAAAAAGAATTGAGGTACATACAAGAGGCCCAAGTAGGATTATAAATGGTATATGAGTGAAGAACACATATGGGGTACACATAGGATGCATGAAGGGCACATATAGAGTGAATGAAGGGCATATACTGTTTTGGATAGATGAAAAGCAAGTGTAGGATGCATATAGGTTGCATGAAGGCCACAGGAAGGGCACATATAGGACGCATACAGGGTGCACAAACAATAAATGTAAGGCACATATAGGACACATATCCAGGTATGTACAAGCGGAATGCCGGGCACCTACAGGGCACATATAGGGTAACAGAATTATAAATAATACATAAATAAAGGACACATATGGTGTACATATAAGGTGCATAAAGGGAACATTTAGGGTACATATATACTGTGCATGAGGGTACATGAAGGGCAAATATAGAATGCATATAGGCTGCATGAAGGGCACATATAAGTTACTTACAAGGTACATTAAGTGCACAATTAATTTACATACAAGGCTCAGGTAGGACACATACTGTATATGCTACTAGGAAGGATTGTGAACGGTATATGAGTAAAGGACACATATGGGGTACATATAGGGTCCGTTATGATTACATATAGTATTGATGAGGTGCAAATTCTGTGTAAAATGGATTAAAGGCACATGTAGGGTCCATATAGGATGCATGAAAGGTGCATTTAGGACATGTATAGGGTGCATGAAGGGCGTATATAGGTTGCATGCGAGGCACATGTACTGTATAATGC
>NC_139591.1:19052868-19062868 GCF_946808225.1 Silurus aristotelis
CTGGTGCTACATAAACAACATAAATCTACATAACAGAAAAGACAAGAGCTAAGGAGTAGTAAAGGTCCTCGCCACATAAAGTGATCAGAAGGTCATGAGTTCAAATCCTGGCAGCACCAAGCTACAGTGCTGAGTCTTTACGGTAAATGCAGTAGAACCCTGGATGACTTTGTGGCTGTTGGAACTTCTAAAACCAACTTCTTTACAGGTTCACCTTGAAAGGGGTTTTCATTGGGTTCTTTCTAAATTTGTAATCCACTAGGTCTTTCAGGTTCTAGGTGGTAATTTGGAGCAGAAAACTGGTTCCTCAAGGGTTTTTTTCAGGTCCAATGGAGGAATATACTTATTGAATCCTTCCTGGTGGAGAATTATCACAGGAGTCTATGCAGAACCTTTAGAGCTTCTGCACTGTATGTACAACATGTTTGTACCCAGTTAATTGCATACACACTAATTAAGGGTTGGGTGGATAATTATGGGTTTCTGCCCTGCTAAAATAAAAAAATTTCTCCTAGCCCTGTATGATCGAAGAACTATATATTCTACATAGAACATTCTAGAACTCTTACAATTTTTATGTATATTAAGTTTTATAACATAGTGAAATACTTATTATTATAATTATTTATTTCAAATCAAATCTAAATCACAGGCTATGAATATAACAACCAGCTGATTTTATGAAAGATTTTATGTTTTTTTCTATTTCGAATTGAACGTTTGATTATTGAACGCATTCTTATTATTTAATTAGAGACAGTAAAACTGATTAGCACTTGTGTGTCCAGGAGAACAAACGGGCATCGTGTAAGGTGATAAAAAAAATTTTTTTACTGCCGAAGCAAATGAGCAAACGCTGACTAATGAACACACACAAACACACACACACACACACACACACACACACACACAAGCTTGAACCCTACAGGCACTACAATTAAACACTTGAATGCAAATATTTTTTCCCAAAATATAGAGATGGGAATTCTCTACTTCCTCCTCTTTCTCCTCATCGTGTCTTCCTCCTCTTCCTCGTCTCCCTCTTCCTCTCTGCACTGCAGTCATCCCTTCGTTTTTAATCTCTCCTCTAAGGAGGAAGTCTCAGGGGACGACACACTGGCTGCAGTAAATGAGGAGTTTTGCTCAGTAATGGCTCCCAGGGCTGATCGTCTCATTCATTTGGCAAATCAAAACTCTGTGTGTGTGTGTGTGTGTGTGTGTGTGTGTGTGTGTGTGTGTGTTTTGTGTGCACGTACGTTGGAGGAAAATCAGTCACCGGATCTCTGGAGATGAGTCTGTCATCAGAGAGACGAGAGCACTTTGCTGCTCACACCAAAAGCTCAGGAGATCGCCAAATACCGATAGCATAATGCTTAGCCACTCAGCGTCCTGTTGTGTGTGTGTGTGTGTGTACACGTTGTCCTCCATCCTGATTTATCATCACTTGATTTGTAGACCTACATTCAGTATTACAGTGGAATTTATAACGTCACTGTGGACACATTAGCATTTTGCATTTGTTTACATTTCTGTTTATTTTTGTTCTGCTGCCAATTTCTTTTTTTTTTTTTTTTCTTTTTCTTTTTTTTTTTTTTTTGCCATCTAATTCAAGGCAGAGATCTGAGTTCTACTGCCCACACACTACAGTTTTGAATTTTACACTTTTGTCCATGAAGGTTCACTACGGGATCACGCTGGCTAGTTTAGCGTTTACGTGCCGATAACTAGGTAGCTAACGCTAGGGGGAAAGATATTCTCTCTGAAGTCACATGAACCCGAATAGAAAAGGCTTCCTCTTGTTCCTCTTCTTCTGTAAATCTGACCACTTCCTCTTCCTCGTCTTCTTTTACCTATTTTGCTTAATGACACGTCTCTTTCTCTCTGTACTCTTCTACCTTCTTGTTTTTCTTTTCTGCTTTTCCTTTTTTTCCCTTAAGGGTTTTGCTTTGGACAAATGCTGGACGCAGCGTTCCACGTATTACTTAGCCACATTTCCACCGTGTCCCCGGCTGTGTTCCAAATTAATATTCTTTTTATCCGATCGATAAACTGATTGCGGTAAAAGAAAAGGAGAGCCAGAGAAAAGAGCGAAGCCACTCAATAGTAATTCGACTCGCAGGAGTATAATATAAATGTAGAATCGCTTGCTTGGTAAGTAAGTGTTTGTGTGTGTGTGTGTGTGTGTGTGTGTGTGTGTGTGTGTGTGTGTGTAGAGGGCTGATTATAAATAAAAACCAGCAGCAGTCGGGTCGACTCAGCACAAGAACCGTCACACAATTTTTCCCTTTCGATTGCAAGAACAAATTCTATTTTTTGCAGTTTGTGCTACGTCGAGATCGAGATTGTGTTTTTATTATTTCATTTGCAGAGTGTTTAAAGGGGTGCATAATGAAACACACCACACACTCATCCCCATTTGATGTTCAGTTATAAGAGAGACTTGTGTTTTATCTGTTTTATCAGCTTTTGCAAACATATATATTTTGTTTATATATATATATATATATATATATATATATATATATATATATATATATATATATATATATATATATATATATATATATATATATATATATATATATAATGACCTCCACTCTTCTCGGAAGATGTTCCACTAGATTTTAGAGTGTGCTTATGGAGATCTGTGGAGTAAGGTCAGGTACTGGTGAGGGTGTAGGTGAGGAGACCTGGGGTTCAGTCAGCATTCCGATTCATCTGTTCAGCTGTTCAGGTTTTGAGGTCAGAGCTTAATATCAAACCACTCATGATCTTTCAATCCAACCCAAGTAACCCATATCTTCATGGAGCAGGCTTTGTATATTGGAACAGGTTTTGGTCTCCTAGTTAAAGTGAAAGGAAAAAATGTGATGCTGATGCTTCCGAAGATGCAATTGTGTACCTTTAACTAGGAAAAAACATATATGAATGAAAAAATCTGGTGTCTTTATTGTGAACCAACCCATGGTGCTGTAGATTCTACAGATAATCTAGCTCATTTAGAGCACATGAATAATGTGCTATGAGAATGCATTAATTATATATTAGTAATGAGCTCATCTACAATTCAAATATAGTAATATATACTGTATGTATGTTTTTTGTAGAGGAGTTGCAACTGAAATTCAAATATTTTTAAACACTCGGGTGAAAGAACCATTTGCTGTACGAAGTGCACCAGGTAATGTGTAGAAATTATGTATAAGAAGAAGTGAGAGAAGCTAACAATCATCGTTTATTCAGATTAGCTTGTAACTGATAGATCTTGTATCCATGCATGACGCCTCAAAAACTCCAGATTCCAAACCAGACCCCGGGGCTTTTTCTGTTAAAGGGAATACCGCACAAGCTCGGGTTGTCTCGTGGAAGCCAGAAGATCAGAGAGGAGTCTTAAAGGCAGTGGTGTGAGTGCAGCTATTAAATCTCCCACCTGGTGATCGATACTAAATGAGTTACAGTGCTGAGTAATTCCGGAACATTCCTTCAGCATCAAATGTATTTATAAGCTCTCTGATACTTCTTTGTAACTCCAACATCCTGTTTGTTTTAAATGCTCCACACAACTTTCTTACCAACTTTCTTACCAACAATGTGGAAAACTTTACCCCAATATGAACATTAATGCTGCTCTGTTCAGCTTATAAAAGATTTCCTTCTGTTTAAATATAATTAAACAACATTATTTTTATGATAGTGTTTTGTGCAGGTAAATGCTGTTATCTTTTATGGAGCTTTGTGGTGTTTAAGGGTGAATCCTGGTGTTTTGTGGTGTTTGAAGTTGTTAGATTTGGTGTTTGAAGGTGACTGTTGGTGTTTTGGGTGTTTTAGGTTCATTATAAGTAGATTTTGGTGTTTGAAGGTGAGTGTTGGTGTTTTTGATGTTTGAGGTTGATTGTTAGTGGATTGTGGTGTGTGAGTGTTGGTGTTTTGTGGTGTTTGAGGTTAGTGCTTTTGTTGTGTTTGAGGTTGTGTCTTGATGTTTTGTGGTGTTTGAGAGTGCATGTTGGTGCTTTTATTGTTTGAGGGTAAGTATTTATTGGTGTCTAAAGGGTGACTTTTTTTAGTATTTAAGGTTGATTATTGGTTGATTTGATGTTTATAGGTGGCCATTGGTGTTTTTCTAATGTTTAAGGGTGAGTGTAGGTGTTTTGTGGTGTTTGAGGTAGAGTGGTGTTGTTTTGTGGTGTTCGAGAGTAAGCATTGGTGTTTGAGGGAGAGTACTGGTGTATTTTGGTGTTTGAGAATGAGTGTTGTTTTGTGGCATTCTGCTGGTTAGTGTTATGTGGTGTAAAATGGTAAGTGTTTATGCTTGTGACAGTGAATGCTGGGAAATATTCTGTGGTGAAGTTGTTTATAGTGTGCGATTGAAGCCAATTCATAAAAAACTCAAGTAAAGCTGACATTGTGTTCGAAGGAGGTGTGTGTGTGTGTGTGTGTGTGTGTGTGTGTGTGTGTGTGTGTGTGTGTGTGTGTGTTTGGAAAGAAGTCGGGGATCAGATGTCTTTGTGTTTGTCCAATGTAAGTGTTTTCTGAGCCCAAATTCCTGATGGAGTATCAGCTATCAGTAATATTGACATGTTTGGATATCAGTATCCAGTCTTAAGCTGAAACAATACACACACACACACACACACACACACACACACACACACACACACACACACACACACACACACACACACAACCTATATATAAACACCTTTTCACCTCCCAAATGCATTCACACACCTGGAACTGGCAGCTCCACAGCTGTGTGTATGTTCCTGCTCCTCTATTCCCTTTAAACAAAAGCATGACTGACCCTCTGTTACAATGAGGACTGGAAGCCTGCCAACACATGCGCACACACACACGCACACACACACACACACACACACACACACACACACACACACACACACACACACATTTATTTTCCTCCTTGATCTTGTTTGCATCTGTATCCTAGCTCTGCATTCCCTAATTTTTACGGCTAAAATTGATTACTGTATTGAAAACATATTTCACATCGAGAGAGAGAGAGAGAGAGAGAGAGAGAGAGAGAGAGAGAGAGAGAGGTAAGAATGAAGAATGATAAATAGATAAAAAGAAAGATAAAGTGAGGGAGAATAGGGAGATAGAATGATAAGAAGGGATTTACAGTGGGAGGATATGAAATACAGATGGAAAAGGAGTGGGATGGATAGACAGAGATAGAAAGCAATGTGAGACGTAAGATAAGCGAGAAAAGAGAAACAGTGCTAATATAGAAATCTTGGATTAAATTAAGGTGTTGGAAAGAGAGAGGGGGAAAAAAGAATACAGATGATGATTGTATTAAGTAAAATTTTACAGAATTTTAACAGAAATTAATTGGGTAAATAATTGGAAGCCACTCATTAAACAAAACTAAATATATTTATAAATGTAATTTTTTTTCACTTAAGTAGAATTTCTAAAAATGCTTCTAGAGGTGGAAAAAGGTGCTCTTTTGGCACCATGGTTTTCTAAGTGATTATAGCAAAACACATTATGTTTTCCGGATTTTTGAGATTCTGGGATTTTGGAAATGGTCAAACCTTGTAACCTTTGATCCTAGCACTTCCAGAATTAATCATTTTTGGAATCAAAGTGGATCTGGACTTTATATCCCAGTGAGGTGGAAATGGGGGACCCTGGAGGAGATGGAAATTTATCACAGGTCACCATGAAAACTTCACCTACTCCTTTACACCTTGGGGCAGTTTACACAGAATACCTAATGTTGTTTTTTTGGGGGTTGGGGGGTCAGAGGAAACTGGAGATTCCGAAGCAAACCTGGGTAGATATGTGGATAACATTTACACGAGCAGTTTGCTGAGCTCACAATTGTACCCTGGAAACAGTGAGCCCCTGCTGCACTGCTATAAATAATATGTGTTTATTAAATCACCCACAAGCTGCAGCTGGTAATGTCATCTTCTCACAGCTCCGGGGTTCCAGAGTTGACCTTCTGTGTAGATTCCTCCAGGATCTCTCAGGTCTCAATGACATGCTTGTGAATAGATTCATTTAAATAACCCTTAGGTTTAAATAAATGTGTGTGCAGTACCCCGCAATGAACTACCATCCAATCCAGGTTGTGTTTCCGCCTAATTTGGGGTTTCCCCAGGAGAAGCTTCACCTTTTCATGAAACCCTTCCTGAAGATCAATGAATGTACACTGTAAGACATAAGTTTGTGGACTAAGATCTTTTATGGACTCCCTTAGAATCCTATGAACCCTTTAACCAATTCCTAGGAATATGCATGTGCTTCTGTTTGGCTTGTGTTCTGAAACTGAAACAAAGAAACATTACTGAATTAAACCCAAACATAAAACACTTATACAAACGTCCCCACAGAGTACTGAATACACACCCACACACTCGCAACACACCCATGGAGAACTCCATCTGAAGCAATTAAAGTGCACTCTAACACAGTGCTAAAGTGCTGATGTGGTCAACGCTTAATCTATACCTATCCATCTATCTCTCTCAGACACATACACACTCACTCACACATGCACACACACATACCTGCATTGTGATTGCGTCTAGCCGTTTCCCTTAGAGATCTTTCCCAGAAGAGGTGTTTTGAGAAGGTGAATCGGCCCTGCATTGATCGCTTGCTGCTCTTTAAGTGCTGATGGGAAAGTTTGTGTTTGTGGTTGTATGTGTGGTGTTTTGCTGGTAGAATTCTTGCATGTGTTTGTGTGGTAGATACCAGAGTGTTTGTGAGCATGACTTGGCCACTATGACTCCAAATAACGGGGCAGTGATGGAGAGTTGTGTGTGTGTGTGTGTGTGTGTGTGTGTGTGTGTGTGTGTGTGTGTGTGTGTGTGTGTGTGTGTGTGTGTGTTTGTGTGTGTGTGTGTGTGTGTGTGTGTGTGTGTGGGTATCTGTTTGCATCAAAAAGGTGAAGTGAAAGCAACACACGGTTTAAAAAGGTACCACAGAAACCCAGTTGTGTTCTTTATGATACAAACCATGTAAATGTACCTTTACAGTTGCCACAAAGAAGGCCCTTAAGGTCCAGTGCACCCTTAACAATCGTTTTGATACCAGTCCATCTTAACCTAAGTAACTTAAACAAATCAGACTTCATGTTAAAACCGTAATCAAGTAACTGCTTTCAGGAATTGCACTTTTTGATCATATAGTACACAGTTACAGAGGAGTAGTGATTTATAATTGCACTATCCGGTTCGCTTTCTGAGATCTAAAAGTACTCGAGAGTGGTTACAGCATCTGTACAAAGTAGTCCATCAAATCAAATATGAATAAGAATAATTATGACTTTCATCTTCCAGGTGCTTTTAGTAAAAAAAAAAATTTGAGAACTGGCACTTTTGCTGGTCTTTTGAGGGTACTACTACTTTGATCACTTTTCTAGTACATTATGTATGAGAATATAACACTGGAACTTCAATCAAGTCAAAGCAAAAACCAGGAGAGTAGATAAACAGTCTACAGGTCTTTTAACTAATGCAATCAGATGATACCAATGCTTTGGCGAGTGAATGTACTCCCAAAGGTGCCTTCTGGTACTCCTTCCTCCTAAGAGCAAAAGCAGTACTAAAGAGATACAACATTTGAACATTTTAAACTAAATATGCATTTCAGATTCAGTATCCTTTAAGCAAATATGGTTTTCTTTAGGCAGTGGCGGACCATCAGAGCCAGGAAGGCCTTTAAGGATCACTAACTTATGTTTTAATATATTTTTGTCTAGGAATATGTATAAAATCATTCCCAAAAGTTCATTCTCTTTATTCCATAGTGTTTCTCTCGGATGCAATGCTGCTGCTGCACCACTGAGAGAAAGTTTCGGTTAGAGTTTCTATCCAATCAGATTTCAGCCATAACATCACGTTTTGCTGTAATGCCAGCAGAAATTAACAGCACGGGCTCTTGGTAGGTTCAAATCTTTGCTGCTTAAAGTTGTCATTTTAACCAGTCATACTTTAGCCTCTAGCTGGTAACCAGTCATGTCTGCATTTTCACATCTTTTAATTGAATGGTTAGAGAACACCCTACTGCAACTGCATCTGTAGCAAACTGCCCAAGTTAAAACATAATCGTGTGGATTTAATAACCTTTTTTTTTTTTTCATTCAACAATGGCTGACAAAGGAGAGGAAATCGATTTAGTCAGATATATTACAAGGACATTTACAAGATGGACTATTTAAGCAAAGCTGGACATCGTGAGGAAAGGTCGACCAAAACAGTTCAAAACAGTTGTTAAGCTTTTTCATGAACTATTTACACTTTTGTGCTTTCTTTCCTGTAAAAAACCACACAATTTGAAAAAAACACTATGAAAACCATAATTGCACTGAAAAAATGCATCGAAACCCCGGGGTCATTTTATGAAGTTAATATTGGATCTATTGGAGATGGAAGAGTAGAAATCAGAAGAGTTTGTACTTCAAATACCGTTTTATTGACTGAAATATAGAATTGTGCAGTACTGAAGAGTGACTGTAACATTTGGCCCAGGCTGGAAGTACCTTGGTCCATTATCATTCAGTTTCTTGATCCTAAGACAAGTGATCTATCCTTGTGAGAAGCCCCCTTGTCCAAATTATAAGTAGAACTCAAGAGTACCAACAGCTCCCAACCAATGTAGTACCGAAATTCTAAACTATGTGACCGAGAGAAGACAACAGATTTCTCAAGTCCATCATAAGTCTTTCAAATAAGGGGAAAAACCTATTCAACAATGGATTGCCAGTGGGCACTGCCATGGGGTTCTAGTGTAGTTCGAAAAGGACAATGAGATATAAATCTCAAACTAGTTGTTTTTAATTGAAGGAACAGCTTCACAAATTCACAAAAAAATTCTAACAAAACAAAACACTACAGTCCATGACTAGGGTGAGTTATGCACATTTATAAAAAAAACAAAACCCTTGTCATAGTTTTACATTTACATTTGCGGCATTTACAGATGCTCATGTCCAGAGCGATGTACAGAAGTGCTGTGAGTCTCTAGCAATGAATAAATCTATACGGGTACGGTAGATTACAACTTAAGATAAATCAGCCTACAACTCTGTTGAGGGTTTATTTATTTAAATTTTTTTAACAAAGCAACCTTGGAAAGTGTTAGTTTAAGTGTTTCAGGAAGAGGAAGGTCTTCACCCGTCGCTTGAAGGAAGCCAGGGAAGCTGTTCGGTCATCTGGGGAAAGTTCATTCCACCTCCTTGGTACCAGAACAGAGAAGAAACTTGAAGTATACTTACCCCTCATCCTGAGAGAAGGTGGTACCAGTCGAGCAGTGCTGGAGGATCTCAGACATTTATTTATAATAATGAGAGAAATCACAAATGCAGATTCAGAAGTGTGAAAGACAGCGAGTGCACACATTTTGATTGCGCACAACTTTCGATTTCACTGCATTTCGCCTTGAGCTGGGTCTGCATTACTGATATCTATCTTGTCCATCTAAATCTTGCTTTCTTGTGAGTTTAGCATGTTTGTTCTCTGCCCATCAATTAATCCGTGCAGTAGTTTTCGGACAATTTCTTTCATCTTGCATTATTTAAAAAAAATTTTTTAAGTACAATACTTCAAACAAAACACTTTAAAAGTGAAATTACAGATTTTAAAAACAACTTTAAAAAGTAGATTAAACTACTCAATTACAGTAACATGAGTAAATGTAATTTGTTACATTTCACCTCTGCTCAGTGTGTGTAGTGTTCAAGATTTGGATCTGATTTGTAATGGGTAATTAAGCTCTTTATTTTCTAGGTCTTTTAGCTAGAGGTTAAAATACGTTCATGATGGTGCTGCCCTTGTATACCCCATGTGTAAATTCCATTTAAACCTGAAAAGAAGGACGGCAAGATATGCTTTCATAGATTAGGATGAGAAGTCTGTTTGAGACTACCACCGTTTAAGAAGGTCATGGAAGGCACCTTTTTGGTACCTTTTTTCAGAGTGTAAGTATTGCTTGAGCCTATGTTTAGCATCTGGACCATGTGGTGATG
>NC_139591.1:19070368-19082868 GCF_946808225.1 Silurus aristotelis
TCTTCTTTACCTCCAAAACCATCCTACAGACCACCATCCGATGCTGTCTAGCTTTAGTAACATATATTTCTAATATAGTGAAAATAAAAAAGACAAGGGCAAAACAGAAAGACTTCACCAATGGAACAAATATGAAACCCTCAGACATTACTATGTACTTATGATTTGTAAGAGCGCATGTGAGAAAGAAAGACATGCTGATCCAATATCAGACTGCAGGAAAACACCTAGGCATCCTAGTTTAATATAAATACTGTGTAGATTTCACAAAGGAAATGACACTGACATGAATAGTTGTGATATAGTAGAACTCTGACAGACATCACTAATGGAGCACAGATACATAGATATTTTTTTTACGTTCCTTTTATGCCATTTTGGTATTGGTTGCAGTGTGTATAGGAAAATTAAACTGTGTAACCAACCCACACATGCACACACACACACACACACACACACACACACACATACAAAAATTTTCCAGATGTTTTCGCACAATTAGATGCTCAGGTTGGGCCTTGCAGTTCGATCCAAAGTCACTTTGTGTCCTCTGAATCAAGCTGTAAAAAAAGAGCCACAAATCACAAAATGTGTTTTTTTGTGTGTGTGTGTGTGTGTGTGTGTGTGTGTGTGTGTGTGTGTGTGTGTGTGAGAGAGAGAGGCACATTCCTGAAAGCAAATCACTGTAAGTGATCAAGAAAGGGAGCTAAGGAGAACTCTCTCTCTCTCTCTCTCTCTCTCTCTCTCTCTCTCTCTCTCTCTCTCTCTCTCTCTCTCTCTCTCTCTCTCTCTTTTACACACACACACACACACACACACACACACACACACACACACACACACACACACATCACCCTAATGTGTCAAGTACACTTACTTATGAAAATTACTGTCTGTGCAGCCCTAAATAAAACCCTAAATAAAAGTGTGTGTGTGTGTGTGTGTGTGTGTGTGTGTGTGTGTGTGTGTGTGTGTGTGTGTGTGTGTGTGTGTGTGTGTGTGTGTGTGTGTGATTGTGTGTTTTCACAGATATCCGAGATCGGCGGAAGAAGCCGGTTATGTTGTTCATCCACGGTGGCTCGTATATGGAGGGAGCAGGCAGCATGTTTGACGCGAGTGTCCTTGCTGCCTACGGCAACGTCATCGTTGTCACCATGAACTACAGGCTGGGGGTTCTAGGTAAGTGTGACATCACCAGAAACGACCTCATCACCTGAAGAAAATACTACTAGTACACCAACAGATAAACTGGGAGAGAGAGATGGCATTGGAGACATGGGCTCAAAATAAACTATAGGGCATTTTATGCTCTGCAGTAAAGCTAAAAATTAAATAAAGGAGATGATCATGATGTGGAATGACCAAACACACACACACACACACACACACACACACACACACACACACACTTTGCTGTTTTCTCATGATTTTAACATACCGAGTTATTTTTTCAGTGGTGGACGAAGTACACAAATAATGTATTTGAGTTAAAGTAGAGATACACACGGTAAAATATTACTCAAATAAAAACAAAAGTGCTATTTTAAACTTTCATTTGAGTAAAAGTAATGTTACTCTGAGCACACTGATCTATTAATAGAATGATATTAATGAGTCAAACACTGATTGATATTTATTAAAATTATCATGAGCCCAAAACCTTCTGTTTGAGTCAGGAGTTTCTTCCATCATGTATTACTCTCAAAATGTTCTGCTTGCTGTTGAACTGACACTGAAATGTATGTAAGTTATAAGTAGATACCACAAAGAATCAGTCAAAACAAGTTCAAAACAGAGCGCATGCTCTACCCTGATTAATGGCTTGCTGCATGCTTGACCAGTTAAGTTTTGATCCATTCATAAATAAAATGGAAAAATTTGAATATAAAGTAAGATATTTGATTTTGAAGTGTAGTGAAGTTATGATGATGATCATGAGAAAATCAAGTCATGATCATAAGAAAATAAGAAAGAAAAAAAATATTATAATGCATGGCCTCTTAGGACTTCCATTTGACAAAGTCATAAACAATGCTACATTTTACTGGTTTCCAGGAGGGCAGAAAGGGGTAGGGGGTGTGGTTTTGGGTTGGTTGATAGTAATTGGGGAGTGGGCACAGGGCAGACTCTGTCCATCACCTCTGCTGTGGTTACCTCAGGGTACATTTGAAGAGGACATAGGTTTTTCCAAAACCAAGGAATCTGATTTGGTGTGGGTGAAGGAAAGAGGTAGCTCAGTGGTTAAGATGTTGGTGTTCTGATCAACAGTCCTGAGTTCGAATCCCACCACCACTAAGCTGCCTTGAGCAAGGCCCTTAACCCTCAACCTTTATAAATTAAATAATTGTACGTCGCTCTGGATAAGGGCCTTTGCCAAATTCCATAAATGTAAATTTGGTGGGTGGGACTATTCTTTATTCTTTATGAGGCCAAAGGTGTATAGATATTCCTTGCCTGTTTTTTAATGCATTCTGTTGCTAGTGTTCTGTTTTCCCTCCCGCTATCGCTCCATCACTCCATCCATAGTGCGCCAAAGACTTGTTGGTATGTGAGCACAGCCATCTGTTCCAATTAATTTACTCATTAACTAATTAATGAACGAGAGACGAGGGGGAGGGGGGCTCCCTTCGCCGATTCAATGTCTATCCCAGTGTGTAATTCTCTCTATTTCTGTCTTTCTATTCCATGTTGTTCCTTTATACTTTCCTTCTTTTTCTTAATAACACTCAGTTGTGCCTTTTTCCCGCCCACCATTTCCCCCACACTTCTTTGATGTTTGGGTTCAAGTTAAGATGTGAGCCAATTACATTTACAAAAACTCAACAATGCACATTTTGTATTACAGTTTGTTGATACAGTACTCCATTATTTTAATTCTCACTCATCATCCTCCTATCAATTCACTTTTCTTTCATCTGTCTTTTACTCCTCATCTCATTCTTGATCCCTTTATCAGATGCGCTCTATTTGCAGAAACAGATTACCCTAATTAGCTGCTTAATTCCACACGAGACCTTTCTTCTGCTTTATTTTTTTTCCTCTGGATGCTTCCGGCAAGCTTCACATCCCCAAATTAGGATTGCGTGTTCAATCTTAGGCGTTTGTGTTCTTTGCTTGTGATGTCGCCTGGAGATGTGTGATTATGCAATGTCGGGTAAAGTAAGTTTGAGGTGTTTGAACATTGGGCCTTAAATTCATCTCCGAGCCAGTATATAAAGGATGGATACTCCCGAATATTCCTGTTTTGCTCATATTGTGCACTAGGTAGCCACTGTGGCAGAAATTGGAGTCTGGCTTTATCCCATATGGATCTGTATTGACCTGATGTACAGTAAATCTGAGGTGTTTTAACGCTAGGCCTTGCATTAATCTCAGAACCAATATAGGATGGAGACTCCCAAATGAACCTGTATTGCTTATAAAGTGGCCTTAAGAAACCACTGTGACAGAATAATGCAACATTGGTGTCTGGTTTATCTCATATGGATCTGTATTGGTCTTATAAATTGCACTGTATGTTGAAAATGCCATTGACTAGGGCAGATCCCAACCTTTCTACTATTAAAGGAGAAAAATCAAAAACCAAAAATCAAACTTTACTGGGGCCAAATAAATGTTGCATTTTGCTAAACTAAAGTTGTCATTGTTTCTCATATTTATGATTCTGTATTTAAAAATACATTAAAAAGAAAACTCTGTAATCTGATAATCTAATGCAGTTTTATTAAAAAATCTTAGTTTAGTGAAACTTATAGTACAAAAACAATGCAATATATTGTACAATAGAGCATAATGCTTTATGCAGCTATTCAGTGACCTCTTATAAGAGACATGATATCCTTATTTTTCAAGCATTTTTCCAAAAGAAATTTTTTTGGTTATTTTTCTCATATAGCATGGTCTGCGAAATCAAATCAGCTTGGACATCACTGGTCTAGAGAGTAGGGGGCTGAATGCCAAATAGATGTGTATTAGTTATGTAGTGAGCAAGAGTAGGAGTCACTATAAGTCACTACGAAGCATGCATTCGAACAACATCTATATTGAACATATAGTGCACTTTGTAGAATGTAAAACGACTTTCAAATGCATTTGATACCTGAATGCCAAATTATACACAGCCTGCATCCCACATGAATCGGTATTGGTCATATAGTGCCCTATGTAGGCTGTTAAAGCCATTGTCTTGGGAATAGATTGCTCACTAAAAATGGAGAGTCAGGCGTCATCCCAATCGGATCCCACATTGGTCATATATTGCACCAGGCAGGCTGTAAAATCCACTGTGTAGGCTTTACTTAACTGAATGCCAAATGAGAATCAGGCAGCCATCCAAATGGATCTAGTAAGACTCTGGCTGCATTCCAAACTAATTTGTATTGGCTATATAGCACACTAGGTAGGCTGTTGAAGCCATTTTATAGGGATTAGGTTGCTAAATGTTGAACCAGAGTCAGACTTCTTCCCAAATGTATCTGTATTGCTCATATAAAGTGCACTAAGTAGGGCGTGCACACTATTTTATGGGGACTAGGTTGCTAAATTTCAAGTGAGACACAGTGCTGCTTTCCAAACGGATCCATATTGTTCATATATATCATAATGTAGAGTGTAGAAACCATTTTATTGGGAGTAAGTACCTGAATGCCGAATGAGATATAGACCTGCATCACACCTAGATCTGCATTAGCTATATAGTCCACTAGATAGTCTATAGTTTTAGTCACACAGGGCACTGTGTACTGTAGGCCAAATTAGCTAAATGTCAAAAAGTCCTATATATTGCGACCTATAAAGACCTAAATATCCGTATAGTGAAGTATATATCCATATAGTGAACTTTGTGCGTTATAGAAGCAGTTGTAGAAAAAATCTGTAGCATAATTGAGGTATTATTTTACATTATGCATTGTAGTAATCAAGGTAGATATGCATGTGAATTCCAAACAAGTCAGTTTGTGTCCCAAATGGTTTGCACGGTGCAGAAGCTATTCTTTTTTATGTTCTTATATACTGCACTTTTGAAGATATCCCAAATGATGCTTGTGCTCTCACAGAAAGATTTGGAAATAAAATCACTGGCGTATGTTTAGATCTACAGTAACTCAGTCACAATGAGTTCTCTGCATGATATCAGCCTCGTTATGGCTGTTTGTCGTACAAAATCTGCACCAGATGTTTTAGTGACTTCATTATTTATAGTGTTGTTATAGAATAATGCTAAGGGAATTACTAGCATACTATTACTACATTTTTCTATTTTTCATTTTCCCTCCATGTCTTTTTCTCTTGATTCTCAACTTATTGGGAACAAAGGATGTAGGTTCACAGTGTCCAAATGATTAGTTAGTGAATATTTATAAGTTTGGCTTCAGAATGCGGTGATCAGCGCTAAAGTTAGCAAGCGCTCCAACTCTGCAGGAGGTGTAGATACAGAGAAAAGAACAGAAACTGCTAATTAACCAATGGATAGATGGATTGTTTGATAGATTGATGATTTGATAGTTTAAATAGACAGTCCCCTATGAATAGGACTTGTATATATAAATGGACAGAAAGAAAGATGGATGAATTTAATTAATTAATCCCAAGGTATTATAAAAAAAAAAAATAGACAGGTGAGTGTATAAGTTAATAGTTTGTTAAATGATATTGGTTGGTTGAATAGATTGTTGACTGGATGGATGGATGAATGGCTGGATGGATGGATGGATGGATGGATGGATGGATGGATGGATGGATGGATGGATGGATGGATGGATTGTGATGGACAGATCAGCTCAACTACTGTAAGATACAAACACACACACACACACACACACACACACACACACACACACACACACACACACACACACACACACAGCATCACATTAACCTTCCATGGTGCTGTTTTGTTGCTGTTGCCTGGCAACCAACCACAGTCAGACATGTCCTCCAAAAGCAGACATGTCCAAAACACATATTTGTTTGTTTTGTAATAAAGATTAAGAACAAATTGTACAGAATATTTACCCCTCTGACCACATCATGCTCTGCCCCATAATGCCCTGCCCAAAAGTTGCAAATGTACACACATCCTTCACTTAAGTAGAAGTACAGATGCTCATGTTTTAAAATACTCTGGTCAAATTTGAAGTACTGATAATCCTTTTTTACTTAAGTTAAAGTGAGGAAAGTTTGGGCTCTGACATGTATTTCAGTAAAAAGTAGCCATTACTACTACCTGTTTTAGTGTCACGCTAGTAACTGGTGTCACATCATATTAATATTAGGGCTGTCAATCGATTAAAATATTTAATCACAATTAATTGCATGATTGCCATAAGTTAACTCACGATTTAATGCAACTTAATCGCACATTTTTATCTGTTCTTAATGTACCTTAAATTAATATTTTCCTTTTTTTTATACTCTAGTCATCATGGCCATGGACAAATATTGATGCTTTATGCAAATGTATGTCTATTATTAGTAAAAATAAAACTCAATATAGAGCATGTAAACAAAATATTCTTGTAAATGTTTTAAAGTAATTATAGTGTTTTAAATTACGTAAATTACATAAATAACTTTCATACGGATTACATATTCAGATAATAATTGTATTTTATGTGAATGGGATTATTTAGAAATAGACATTTCAAGCTTTCTATTCCCATATTTTTTATGTCTTTGGGGCAAATATTCACTGAGATTCGGGGTGTTTTATTTGTGTGTCTGTGAAGAGAGATGACGGTAAAGAGCGCCCCCGGTCTGTTTTCTTTTTTTTAAAACAGCACAGTGTTTCATTGTTATTGTGAGTTCATACAAATAAAATTAGACTCTTTATAGATTCGAATGATGTATTGCTTTTATCTGTACGATCAAAAAAGATGGTTTTTGTGTTATGAGGAAAAAATGCCACCCCAGAGGTTTAATTGTGGATGTGTGCACCATGGCAGATTTTGGTGCTGATTTGAGACTTAGCACATTGGTAAAATATTCAGTAAAACATGTTTATGATGAAAACAATTATTTTGGTTTTGGTGGTTTATTTATTTTTTATATCTGAGTAAAGAAAGAACGTCGTGACTGAACATGTGTTGCTCTGAAGGTTTTAATTTTGGCTCTTATATTTACTTAGTTATATTTTTAATAAAAAATGGTTAACCAGAAATTCGCACCTGCATTAATCATGCGTTAAAAAAGATTTGTGCCATTAAAATGAATTTGCATTTTGACAGCCTTAATTAATATATTAATACAAAAACTAATTTCAAATGTCGTTATCTAATGAATGTATCCAGGCTAAACATCCACCATATAGAACACAAGCAGAGTAAAGATGATGATGATCATGTTTACATCACTGACACCCTCTGTCTCATATATGTAAACCCCATACTTCTTGTTGTACTTATTGTTAGCTTCATAAACTAGCCTACGTCTGTGGTGTGTGAGAGCCAGGAAAGATACACCAGTGGAAGATTGAGAAGTGTCAACAGTGAGAAGAAAAAATATTGACATTTCACCAAATAGATTAAAACTAAAGTAACTGTTTTAAAAATGTAAGAAGTAGAAAGTAAAGATATTTGAGTACAAATGTAATGAGTAAAAGTAAAAGGTTGTCTAAAAAATAAACAGTGATGTAAAGTACTGATACCAGAAAAGTATCTAAGTACAATAACGAAGTATTTGTACTTCATTACTTCCCACTTCTGGCCCTGCCCCACCCTGCTCAGATTGAAACAGATGAAAATAGTAAACAGGTTTACACAGTGTTTTTATTTAGAGTTAGAAACACAGATAGAGATTATGTACATACACACATACAATATAGATAAACAGAATTCCCCAAAATGTGGACTACAGAGCATTTTTAATGTTCTCTGGAACTGACTGAGATGCAATGGATCCCCCTGATTAAGAAGAGGGCCTTAAAAGGCAGCCATATATTATTATATTATTCTATATTATAATATAACCTGTATACAACTAATGAATTGACTCCAATCTCTGAATTTTGTTGTAGGACAGCTAGCTCACAATAAAATGTTCCTTGGGATTAGAGTTATCTCATGTGTTATTGTGCATCTTTCCTAATGTTTTAATAATGATAAAAATGTAAATTGGTATTTTAAACAGATTCTTAATTGTAATAAATCAACCATTGACCTTTACAAGCTGCTGTTTTTAATTTCATTATTTAACCAATTAAAAGTATGTATTTTAATCTTAACACTTCAAAAACTAGGCAAATTTACATGAATATTGTTTGTATCAGTTTAGATTTAGTTTAAAATTTAGACTGTTTTTTGTCTATCGACATTATATGGACAAAAGTTTGTGGACACCTGACCATAGGATTCATAAATGCTTTTTGATAATACCATTACACATTTAGTCTTCATTTGATGTTATAATAACCTCCACTCTTCTTGGAAGATATTTCACTAGATTTTGGAGTGTGCCTGTAGAGATTTGTGTTCATTCATACAGGTTTGGGTGAAAGGAAGAATTTAATGCTACTTACGCAAAGACATCTTATACAAGGAATTCTTTGTGATAACAGTTTGGGAAAGAGCCACACATAAATGGAAAAAACTCAATACTTTTGTTAATATAGTGTACCACTGCTAGTTTCAAAACAATATTAAGTAATTACCCAGTGGAAAAATAAGAGGTTGAAGATGAAAAAATTCTGCATACCAAAATCAAGTCTGGGTGAAGTGGGAAACAACAATGGGCCTAAAGCAGAACCCTGAGGGCCATCATATTTCATTTTTTATAACATTGTATACTTGCAGAGTGTGTATTGTGTGTATGGTGCTTTTGTGCAAAAGGATTATAGTACTCACATTTTCTGTCTTGTCCCTTTTCAATAAATGAAAAAACTCTCTCTCTCTCTCTCTCTCTCTCTCTCTCTCTCTCTCTCTCTCTCTCTCTCTCTCTCTCTCTCTCTCTCTCTCTCTCTCTGTCGTTCTCCATCTCTGTGCCCTCACTCAGTCTAACAGTCTCGTAGGGTGCTTTTAAGCTTTTATGTCTATTTTTGTGTTGTTTTTTTCCCCTCGCTTTCTCCCTTCATTCGTCTTTCCTTCTCTTTTCCCTTTTCATCCTCACTAAAAAGCCTTTCTTTCCTCTCCATTTTTTTATACAATTCGAAACGTCCCTCCCCCCACCCCTTTTTATTAATTTATGTAGCGTTAAATTCGGACCATAGGCCATGACACACTCACTCTAATTTAATTCACTTTAATATTCAAAGACATTATGGTAAAATCGTAAGAGCGACAGATTTTTATTATTATTATTATTCCCAGCCTTGTATCTGTGCTCAGAGAGCCGTTTTTATTCCGTCTGTTATTGAATGCTTATGTGTTTTTTTGTATTAGCAAGATTTTATCATTCGTTTCTAACACAAGCGCAGTACAGTTCGGCATGCTCTGATTGGCTAAAAGCAGGAGGAGCAATTAAGAGCCTAACGCTCGAGTCTTTGGAGTCCAAGCCGGGTTTAGTCACTTACAGACCAAGAAAATGAACAGCTTCAGAATTTTGTTTTTTTCTGACTCCTTTGTGCCTTTTTTCTATTTGCGTTAAATTTATTACTTAATGTAGACAAGAATTTTTATGTTTTTTGTTGATTTTTTTGAGGTGGGGGGGGTAATCTTTATATGACAAACTGTTTAATACAGTATATATAATATATAATTTCATATAGTAATAATACAATATATAGACAAAAGTTTGTGGACACCTGATCACAATATTTTTTTGTGCTTTTTAAACATCTCATTCCACATTTAAGCCCCATTAGCTGTTATAAGTACTTCCACTTTTCGGGAAAGATTTTCCACTAGATTTTGGAGTGCGCTTGTGCAGATTTTTGCTCATTTAGCCACAATGGTGTTAGTAAAGTCAAGTAATAATGTAGATGAGGTGAGGAGGACTGGGGTCTGGGGGCAGTCAGCGTTCATATTCATCCCAAAGGTTTGAGGTAAGAGCTCTATAGAAGGTCACTCAATATCTTCCACTCCAGTCCATGTAAAGCATATCTTAATGAAGCTGGCTTTGTGCACAGGGGTTTTGTCATGCTGGAACAGGTTTGGGTCTTCTAGTTAAAGAGAAAGGACAATTTCATGCTAAAGATTTCATATACAACTATGTACCTTCAAGTTTGGGGGAAAACACATATGGATGGAAAACTCAGGTGTTTCAATACTTTTGTTCATAAAGTATATTTTTCTGGATTGTAATAACACAGGGTCAGGTTAAGTAGGTCAGGTTGTATTAGTCTTATGGCAAAGTCTCATAAAGCATACTTACAATGTAAATTTTAAGTCTTGAATTCTGATAAACATGTGCAGGTTTCCTGAGCACAGGCGATCAGGCGGCAAAAGGGAACTATGGCCTGCTGGATCAAATCCAGGCTCTGCGCTGGCTGAACGAGAACATCGGCCATTTTGGAGGTGACCACGAGAGGATCACCATCTTTGGCTCAGGTGCCGGAGCGTCCTGCGTCAACTTACTCATTTTGTCACATCACTCTGAAGGTGAGTCATTGTTCTTGTTGCTGCTCTTATCATCATCATCATCATCATCATCATCACCATCATCAAATAATTAATGTTTCTGATCAACGGACCTGTCGCTGTTTATGGTTCCTGATTGGTCCGAAGGTGTTGATGATTTCCTTATAACAGTGGCTCTTACAGTAGTGCGAGGTTTATATAATGCCTCTCACTCTTATACATTGTTGTTTCTATAGCAACGGCTCGTTCACGGATATGGAGAAGTTTCTTTTAAAAAAAAGGGAGTTATTTTCTAATTCTTGACATCAGCAGGAAACAAATTCCTTAATTTAATAAATGTAAAAAATTGTTGTTATTGTCACACACACACACACACACACAAACACACAAACACACACATGCGGGGGGACTCAACTGTGGAAAATAATCAACTGTGAAGCGTTGTGATGTGAGTGTGTTTGTATTCCATTCAGTCTGAGATAGACAATGATTCTGTGTCAGTGTGACTGATTTACAGCAGTGTGTGTGTGTGTGTGTGTGTGTGTGTGTGTGTGTGTGTGTGTGTGTGTGTGTGTGTGTGTGTGTGTGTGTGTGTGAGTGTGTGTGTGTGTGTGAGTGTGTGTGTGTGTGTGTGTGTGTGGAGAGCAAAAGATAGAGAGAGAGAGAATGATGCATTCAGCTGCATCTGAACTGACTTTTAATTGATTTCATAGGGACAGGAACTAAAGGGGGGGGGGGGGATACGGCACTGTGTGTGTGTGTGTGTGTGTGTGTGTGTGTGTGTGTGTGTGTGTGTGTGTGTGTGTGTGTGTGTTGAGAGAGAGAGAGAGAGAGAGAGAGAGAGAGAGAGAGAGAGAGAGAGAGAGAGAGAGAGATTAATGTATGAGATTGTAATTAATATTTAATGGCAGAATCTAAAGACTGCTCTTCACATAACAGGATAACACCACACACACTTTTATTACATCATGCTTGTGGACATTTAGCCACAAGGGCATTAGTAAAGTCAGCTACTGATGTTGGTGAGGTGAGGAGGCCTGGGGTGCAGTCAGAGCTCTATGGCAGACCACTAAAGGTCTTCCACTCTAATTCATGAATCATATCTTCATGGAGCTGGCTTTGTGCACAGGGGCATTGTCATTGACCACTTTTGATAGATACTGACCACTGCAGAAAATGAACACCCCACAAGAGCTGCAGTTTTGGAGCCATCACAATTTGGCTCTTGTCAAACTAGCAAAAAATCTTACGCTTGCCTATTTTTCCTGCTCCTAACACATCAACTTTAAGGACAAAATGTTCACTTGCTGCCTAATATATCCCACCCACTAACACGTGCCATGATGAAGAGATAATCAGTGTTATTCACTTCATGTTTTTATTTTTATATGATTCTTTTTTAGCACACAACAGTACAGAAACACACAACATCTCTAATTTATTAATAATTGAATCCTTCACATTAATTATCAGGACAATAATTATACCCACCTAACTATTCTGTACAAAAACGACGACTCTGTTTTTTAATTTTCCGTCTGAAGTCTGCGGTATCTGGGTCATCCCGTGTGATGCATATACTATAATCCATACACAGATTTACCCCAGAGGACATGTGTGTGTGTGTGTGTGTGTGTGTGTGTGTGTGTGTGTGTGTGTGTGTGTGTGTGTGTGCGTCCGTGTGGGTGTGTGTGTGCGTGTGTGTGAGTGTGTGTGTGTGTGTGTGTGTGTGTGAGACCTGCTGTACTTCATAAATGTGGGTCATCATTTGTAATACATTTATACAATAGCAATAAAATAAACACACAAACGCACACATAGACACATAGACTGTGGGAATAACTGAACCTGTTTACATTGACTCCACACCCTGAATATATACAAATATTTTACATAGAAACAACAGCCGAAGAATAAATGTAATATTTCATTTTTAAAGATAAAGTTTAACGAGAAGATTTTAGAAACCATAAGACATTTTTAGAAATC
>NC_139591.1:19087868-19117868 GCF_946808225.1 Silurus aristotelis
TTCTCTCTCTCTCTCTCTCTCTCTCTCTCTCTCTCTGTCTCTCTGTCTATCTTTCTCTTTGCCTCTCTTTCTTTTGCACTGTTGCTGGTCTGGGATGAGATTTTAAATCTATAAGCAGAATATCTATATTAAAGTATAAATATAGAATTATGAAAATTTATATCTTGTTTGCTCTCGGGGAAAATTTGCATGATTTATTTTTTAAAGGAAATGGACATGCGCACGAAATTCCTCGTCCTGTTTTGTTATCGCCGTCCTTTTGTTTCCTGCTTTTCGAATGGTTTTTTTTGTTGTTGTTGTTGTTTTTTTGTTTGGTTTTTAAACGGCTCCGCTATATTGTGCGCTTCGTTCTGAGATTATTTTCCTTCTCTAGAGACTTATCAGGAGCATATCAGGAAAAATGGAAACTGAATATGATCATAACAAGAGATAAAAGGATGTATAGATCCCTTTTTGTTCATTTTTCAAAAAGCTGGAAATCTCGGGAAACGCAGAGCATCGAGGAAGAACTTATTGAACCTACAGCATCCCTCCATCTCTCTCTCTCTCTTTTACCCCGTCTTTGTTTATACTGTATATTACGCTACATTTACATCAAACTCGCACAATATGTAATGAGATCTCGTTCTTTTAAATTGTATTCTTTTTATTCCTTTTTTTCACTCCAGTTGTCACACTCAGTCAGGGTGCTACAGAGCCCGCCGAGGGATCCTTCGAAACAAGGATCCGAAGTGAACGGATGGACGCAACACTCCGTGAACCAATGAAATGCTAACCGTAATGACACGCCCTCGTTTCTTCGCTCTCCTCATCACCGCCTTTCTGTTCTTGTCTCGTTTCCGGAAAACACTCAGCGGATTGATGGATATAAAAAAAACTTAAGGAAAACAAACAAAAAAAAAAAAAAAAGGAAAAAAATTCAACCTACGAACTGTACATTTTTTTGAAGTTGTACGAGATGACACGGTCTTTGTAAATATTCTGTTTCGTTGTTTGGTTTTACAGGTGAACGGCTCTTTTGTGAGAACAGGTGCAAGTTGAGGTTCTATTGTTTTGTTTTGTTTTTTTATTTACAGACCATCTTTCTTTCTTCCTTACCTAATTTCTTTAATTAGCACGTAATGTAACGACGCTTCTCCTGAGCCTTGGGGGGTGGGGTAGGGTGGGGGGGTTAGCCCACATCGACGCCACGCTCAGTACTGTATCGTGAACGCTTTAACACATCATCAGGAGGAGGAGTGAGCGCTTAAACTCCCTCTCATTTAGAAGCCTGAAAAGCACAGCTGTCTTTTAACGCCATGGCGTACAGAGTCACGTCACTTCAGCAAAGCCGTAACAGACACATGACCCCCATAAAAAAGTGGTAACACAAAGTTCATTACCAAAAAAATCATTACCTAGGGTCACATGACTTCAGCAAAGCGCGTCCAGAATTACACAATTACGACAATGTCATAGCTACTTCGTCACCACGTGTACTGCTATTCTCTCACTTTCTTACACACTTCTTTCTTTCTTTCTTTCTTTCTCCTTTGCTGCTCTTTTCCTTCTTAGTCACAACACATTCTTCCTTTCTTACTTTTTCCAACCTGTCTGTGTTTGGGTGATGATCTATTGAAGCGTTCACGATTAAAATCGTCGTATAACCGATTTAAGTTGATCATTGTTGGTTTATTTGATCACATAGTACGGTGGCCGTGCAAACCTCAGTCCTCGAACACGTTAAGGATTTCATTTCACGAAGACTAAAAACCTCTCTTCGTGTCATATTTCCGAAATAGAGAAATTTCAACTGTCGATATTTTTGTACAGAAGGCCTGAGAGGCAGCGGACAGACTCGCGAAGCACACAGTCACCAAACCTCACACGGTGGTGATCCTCTCGTCTGCCGTCGCCACGTGGAGGGTGGGGTGAGATATATAACAGATATTTACTAAGTGCACCTGCTCTAATATTAACGCCGGGTTGCCAGATATACACTTGCACCTGTTGCTTTCCATTTTGTCGGGATGATAGTAACGGGTTTGGGAGGGAAAAAACAAACAAACGGCGTTCATATTTCTATTTCATATAAAGGCTATTACACACTGTATGTTGTGTATCTGAACTGGAGATCATTAAAACATGTTATAAAACACACGGGAGTGTCTGGGTCATTATATAATGCTTCAGGAGACACCACACTGAGGTGTGTTTGTGTGTGTGTGTGTTTCTAATTTTAATGATGATACTTGGTTGCAATACCGGTCTCGTCCACTAGTGGTAAGGCAGAAGCTGTGTGTTTGTGTGTGTCCCTTTTTTGTTTATTGTTTTAATTTTTTTTTCATGTTACTGTATTTTCTTTTCTCTGTCTCCCTTTTTTATTTTAATTTTTCATTTTTATCACACGTTCCCTATTGTTTCTTTCTTTAAGTAGTGATGGACATGTGAGCACAGCTCCCTCTAGTGATAAAGCAGAAGCTGTGTGTGTGTGTGTGTGTGTGTGTGTGTGTGTGTGTGTGTGTGTGTGTGTGTGTGTGTGTTTTGTTATATTGTTTTCATTTCTTTCTTTCTTTCTTTCTTTCTTTCTTTCTTTCTTTCTTTCTTTCTTTCTTTCTTTCTTTCTTTCTTTCTTTCTTTTTCGATAGGTAAGTAGTGATGGACACGTGTGTGAGCACAGCTCCCTCTAGTGATAAGGCAGAAGTTCTCTATGTGTGTGTGTGTGTGTGTGTGTGTGTGTGTGTGTGTGTGTGTGTGTGTGTGTGTGTGTGTGTGTGTGTCCACACAGTATATAACAGTAACAAATGGTATTTGTTAATGTTTCTTTGTACTTCACAGCAAACTCATAAAGAGCAATTCTGACAAAAAAAAGAAAGTAGTTTGTTGCACTTATTCTGGAGAATTCCGTCTTTTTTCTTTTGTGTTTCAGACCTTTCATTTTCTCTAGTCCCAGACATGCACTGCATTGATACAGGTGTTAATAGAGTGTAAAAAGAGATTAAATTGTTGTGTTTGCTTTACTCTCTCTCTTCGTTTCATTCATTCTTCCTATTTTCACTCTTGATGTTGATCTGTGTTAATTAAACACTTTAATTTATTTCAATTCAATTCTATCCAGTTTCTTGACACTGGACAGATTTACAAACATAAGAAGGTTATATAACATGTATATATACGTTTAGTGTCTATCATTTTATCCCAAAGAGAGCACCAGTGGTCAAGGCAGACAGTGGCCAAGGAAAAACTCTCTGAGATGGTATTGAAAAGAAACCTTGAGAGAAAGCAGACTCAGAATGGAAACCCATCCTTACTGTACATGATTTTGACACTGATTGTAATACCTGTTTCATTCTCATGCTTTAGCTACCTTCTGTCCCATTACTGTTCAGGTTCTCTTTGTTCACATGTTCACTTGTGGGCACTTAAATACAGAACTGTTTCTGCCAACTGCAGTCCTGAGCTATTTGTAGGAGACTGTGTATTAATTACAGTCCAAATCCATCCTTATAGTATTGGAGTTGCTCAGTAATTGAATTTAACATTGTACATGGTTCTGGTACTGACTGTAATACCACCTTCGTTCTTGTGCTTCAGCATCCTTCTCTCGTATTACTGTTCTCGTTCTCTTTCTCATTCATTCTTACTTTTTTCTTCATATTATTGCCTTTTCTTTGCATCACTTTATAATTGTATTTCTTCATTTTATTCTTAACTTTCTCAGAAACTTAATTTTAAAGTGTACATGGTTTTGTCACACTGATTGTAATACCACGCTTCAGCTTCCTTCTCTTATTACTGTTTTCTTTCTTTCTTTCTTGCCTTGGGCATTTCTTTTTCTCTACCTTTTTTTTTTTTTTACCTTTATCACACATCCCATATTCTTTCTTTTCATGAGAAACTAGGAAAATGGTTTTGTGACACTGACTGTAATACCGCCCTCATCCTCTAGAGCGTCCTTCTGTTTCGTTACTCTCTTTTATTACTGTTCTTTTTCTTTCTGTCCTTTATTTCTACATACCACAAAAAAGTCAAACTCATTTTTCTAGCCCGAGCTTTGCCTCCTATAAACAAAGTCAAGTGTTTTTCCGGGCAACGTGCTTATTACGCATACTAACGGATTCTCCTAACGTAAACTACCGAGGGCCGAATCCTGAATATCATCCCAATTCCAATGGAGTGCACTACATATTAAGGTGACGGGTATTATTTGAACCACCCTATATAGTGCATGGCGGTAGGTAGCAATCAGCCATTTGTAACTCGACTCCAGTGTCGAGGCAAAGTCCTCGCTGATTGGATAAGCGTGTCACGTGACGGACGACGAGCAGCCATTTTTTTGTGAAACACAAACAAGACGAGAGAGAACGGTGAGCGTTGTGAAATAAATAAATAAATACATACATATTAAAATAAATAAAATAAAACAAGGAAAAGTAGATAATCGGTTCGTCGTCGCGTTTGTAGGGGACAACTGCAGAAATCGTGTGTGTTTCATTCGGATTTGTGTGTTAGGGCGATGCACGCGCGTGCAAACGGTGTGAAGTCGTAGAGAAGTTTGCGTGAAGGCGTTATTAGCCGCCTGGCTAGCCTGCTCACGCGCGCTCGCAGGCTCCAGTTTTGTTCATCCTGCAGAAGAATATAAGGTAAGAAAGAGCACGTTTTCTGTCAGAGTCTTGCAATAATCTTCGGAACGTTAACTAAAACAACAACGAAGTTGTTAAGGCCTTGTGGGGATCCCCGGGTTAGAGTTGAAGGAGCGGCCCAGGCAGCCTAAAGAAGACAGGGGCTAGGGGTGGTGGTACATTCCGCTCCTGTCGCCTCATTTACTTTCCGCTTGTACGCTTGTTCTTTTTTAGTGAATAAAATATGAATAGATAGTTTATCACTTAAAGAAGCATTCTGGTATAGTAGAGCCGGTAAACTGTGTAAAATATTTTCATAGTATAAAATCGCTGACGGTCTACCCGGCGGAATCCCGAATGATGCCGTTTGTGTTGCGTAGTGCCCTCGAGTATATGCTTATTCATACCCTATGTAGGGTGCCTATGAAGTAAGTAGCCCGCGATTTTAAACAGCTCCCGCTGGCAGGCTTGTTATGGAGAATCTGGTTGTTAAGGAAAAAGGAAAGTAAGTTATAATATGATTATAACATGGAAGTTGTTATGGCTCTGGCTAACTGATAGGAATGTTGGGGGTTGTAGCCCCAATATCACCAAGCTGCCATTGTTGGGCCCCCAAGCAAGGCCCTTAACCCTGTGCTCTAGCAGTGGTGTATTATGGCTGACTGTGCACTTTGACCCCAGCTTCCTAACATTGCTCGGATATACAGAGAAATACATTACAGCACAGTGAAATGCTATGTGACAACTAAAACACCCTTTCTTTCTTGCTTTCTTTCTTTAATACCAAATATTAATAGATAGAAGCACGTGAAGCAAAAGCCTTCATCCTGGCCAGATTGTGAATTTTATGTCAGTTACAGTTAAAGTAAAGATGAAAACTGACTTGCACTAAAATCAAATATTACCTGTTAAAGAATCAGTGGATTTAGATCACATGTCAAAGAAGTTTTCTGTCTGTTATTGAATTACTAAATTCTACACATACACTTGAGTGTTTAAATGATTGTGTTGTAGGCGTTGTCTGTTTGCTGGTCACTTTACACTTTATTTATTTTTTTGCGCCCCCCCCCCCCCCCCCCTTCTCATCTGCAGGTCAGACCAGACGCCAGACAGAAAGAGAAAAAAACGATCGGGTGATAGTGACCGAACGATACACAACAAAACTGACCTGGAACACTCGCCCTCATGTGCATGTTCACTCTCAATTAAAAAGAAAAAAAGATAATATTTTTATCTATATTACAAATTTTCCCCCACTCAAGCTCTTAGTCAGTATTTGGCAGCTATCAGTTCACTGATACAGAGCTCACGAACACCACACATACAGGTGACATCGTACAGTATCACTGCTCCTGCTGTCTCGCTCGCCCAGGTAAGAGGACACTGTTTAAACAATATTAAAAAAAAAGCAGTGTTGTATTATTTTGTGAATACAGTTGTGGTATAGTGAGAGGAGAAGTGGTAGTTTGGTGGGTTAGATGTTTTTAATTTGTCTGAAAGGCGATGAAAAACTGGCATGTTTAATTATGTAGTTAATCCTAAACTGCTCCTCAAACACAATGCGTGCTTGCTGAACAAGGGTACCCATATAATTTGGTCTGAAGACTTAGTTTAAAAAAGCAGTGACATCTAGTGGCTAACATAAGCTATAGTGATGATAAACTTAAGTGTTTCTTTACATTTAAATACATTTACTCCTTAGAGTACTTCAAATAGGTGGCAGTATTATTAGTGAGTGTGATTCAATGAAATACCGTTAAATTTGGTACAGGTGTTTGCACAGGTGGGGTTTGGAATTGTCAAAGCATCACTGTCACGTTTTGGTTTTTGGTAAACGCGTTTTGTATCCAGTGATGTGCTTTAAAGGAAAACAGTTGCTCTTGCTTTAAAGCCTTGTCCATTTGCGATATCTTTATTTATTTATTTATTTTTATCACAGACAAAAAGCATGTTTAGATCTATCATTTCACAGAATGTGCTATGAGAAAGTAATTCAATCCTAATAGGACTGCACAAAAAAAGGAGGAAATTGTTAGTTATATTTGTCCTAAGCAGGAAGTTGAGCTATTTTATTAATGTTAACAAGCTCAATTCTGCTTTTACACATTTACTCTCAGACTCTGATTTGTTTGTAAAGATTTTTAAGATGTTAATATTGATATTAAAACCTTTTTTGCTTTGATTTTATTTTCTATTTTCTACATGTCAGCAGAACCTTTGAGCCCTGAGAACACAAAGAACATGACTGCTGAGACACTTAACTTCGGTCCAGAATGGTAATCTGATTCTCTCTCTCTCTCGCTCTCTCTATCGCTCTCACACACATATTAGCTGTGTTTACATTTGACTTCCCCATCACACAGGGAAGCAGATGTTTCCTGAAGGTCAGCATGTGTTTGAAATCATTTAGAGAAGTCTATATGCAAACTTCACCAATAGTCAATGCTTTTACCATAGACACTTATGCTTTGAAGGATTATGTTAGACTCGTAACAAATAATAATGAGGATTATTATAGGGTATGTGTGTCTCCTTTCCCCAGGCTCCGTGCACTGTCCAGAGGAGGGAGCATCACGTCCCCTCCTTCTTCCCCAGCAATGCCAAAGTCCAAGCTGGCTGATTACCGCTACGGCCGGGAGGAAATGTTAGCACTTTACATCAAAGATAACAAGGTGAGTGAGAGAGAGCACGAACACTGATCGAGAGGGAGACAAATGCTTCTGGCTAAGTGGACTGTCTGATCACTCTCTGTGTGTGTGTGTGTGTGTGTGTGTGTGTGTGTGTGTGTGTGTGTGTGTGTGTGTGTGTGTGTGTGTGTGTGTAGGTCCCTGAGGATCTGCAGGATAAGGAGTTTGCTGCCATCCTGCAAAATGAGCCACAGCAGCCTTTGGCTCTTGTGTCTCTGACCGAGGAGGAGCAGGTCACTACACAAACATCACATTTTCATTCCAACCATGGATTTATTTACCTCTTATTACTAATATTAATACTAATATTAGTAGTAATAATACTACTATTTTTATTTATTTATCCACAGAGGAACTTCTCTATGTCGGTAAACAGCGTCGCTGTGCTCAGGCTCATGAGCAAAGGGGTCGGGGCTGCCACAGTGGGTGTGTCCCGAAGCCGGGGGAACGGTAGAGGAGGACGAGGTCTCTCCTTCCCCCTCCGTCTTTCTTTCTCTTTCTCACACACACACACACACACACACACACACACACACACACACACACACACACACACACACACACACACACACACTCACTCTCTATTTATATAGAGGTGTATTTATAGTAGTGTGCAAAAGCCACCTTTAGATTTGTTGTTTCAGCAGTGGTTTAATGACCATATATAATTATATATTTTTTATTATGTCTCTTTAGTAGAATACAGCCAGAAAAATACAGGAAAATTTTATGCAGTATTTAAAGAAAATCTGAAAAACAGCTTCTGTAGGCTAATGTGGCAAGCATTTCATGTAACCACCCCTTACAATTGAGCAAAAGCAGCAGTCTGGGTCTTGGAAACCTTAATGGAATGGAACCCTTAATTAATGTCATTGCAATACCTGTATTAGTCCATCTGTTTTATGCTAAAATGACTACTCTGAAAAAGGTCTATTACAGCAGGCTTGAGCAAGACATGGTGTATGAATTTAATTTATTGAACTTGCAATTACATTAAGACCTTTCAATCACATAATTCAATTTAAAATGCAAAATATCACTGAAGTTTGAAAAATGGAAAGGCAAAGTGAAATACGAAAACACACTGGATACAATATGTGGTATTTAAGCTGTTGTTAAGAAATTTGACATCAGGAGAGGTCAGGGACAAAAATGGACTGGGAGGCTAAATAAAATGTCAAAATCTCATGAGATTGTTTGAGTTTCTTCGACACTAGAAGTGTAGAAGGGTAGCAGACAAGAATGGAAAATGGAACCATCTCAAACTATATATTCGGCAAATTTTACCCGTAAAGGGTTTTAGGTTTCTGTTGAAGACTTTTTTTCTTTTTTTTTTTTTGGCCTTACTTTTGAAGTAGGGAAATTGTGATTTGTATTCTGACATGTTTGTTTTATTTGTTTGAAATGTACTTTGATTTTCTGAAATGTTGTGAAGCACTTTTGGGAAGCAAAGTTGCATTTAACTGTTATTTAAATAAATAAAAGAAGTTGAAGTTGAAAGGAATCAGGATGAAGAGGCTATGATTATCTAAAGCTCACAAAGATTGTAACGAAGATCAGTGGAAAAGTTTTAGGGTGCGATAAATCCAAGTTTAAAATGGTGGCCGTGGTTGGTTGTGTTGTTAACAATATGTGAAAAGAAGAGGTGGCAAGAGATGGAAGAATGAGTGCCTTCAGTGAAACATGGTGGTTGTGTTTTGGTTTTAAGGCTGCATTTCTGCCAGTGTTGTTGGTAATATTGTCTGAACTGAGTGAATTACAGACGTTTTAATTAATATCCTTTTGGAAAGTAGGATAACGGCATGATGAAGATCTCAAGCACACTGCTTATGCAGAAAAATCACATTTGAATGAAAAAACAGCTGATAAAACACTGACAGTCATGGACTGGCCTTCAAAGAGTCCACAACTGAATTTTATAGATGCAGTTTGGTAATCTGGACCGCGAAAGACATAAAAGACAATCTAAAGCTAATGAAAAACAATAGGAAGTACCAGAAGATTTCAGATTTACTTCTGAAAACTTTAGGATAGTACTCTTCTAAAGAGTCCAAGGTGTGGGGTTTTTTTTTTTGTGTGTGTGTGTCTTAATAAAGAGATCGAAAAATAAATATGCATAGTCATTACAACATTAAAACAAAAAAGCTGATACTGACATATCTTTGGTAGTGCTCTATCTGTATATTAGTATGAACAATGTGTAAAGCAAGCTGTTTTATATTTATTAGGGAGAGGAAGAGGAGAAGGAGGATTCTACCAAAGAGGAGTGGACGAAGACGTGGGGTTTGGACGCAGCCGAGAGTTGCACCACAGCCAAAGCTGGGATGACCGGTCCGTTCACAGATGACGAGTATCGTTTTGTTCATAAACTCACAAAAAAATCTGCTGTTAATTTGTTTATCCGCCTCCCTCATGTTTCAGAGGTGACCGTCGTTTCGAGAAGCCGCTCAGAAGAGAGGGAGGACGTGGAGGTTTCGAGGACGGAGGAACGGGGAAGAAGGATTACAATCGCTCTGACAGCGATAACTGGCGCACACTGCGTGAGGAGCTGGATGAAGAGGATGGAGGTGAAGACCCGGGTGTTCGCTGGAGGATGGCTGTGACTCGCCGTGATGGTACACATGCGCACACACTTGCACACGATACATATTGGTGTGTGTTCGGTCAATGAATTCGTCTTTGCTCTTTGTATCCTCTTAAGATGGAGGCCAGCGCTCGGCTGGATGGAGAGAGCATGCAAACGGGGACGGGCGGCGCAGGAAGTTCGACTTTGATTTCCGGGATGGTGATGGTGTCCGGCGGAGGGCAGGGAGCGAGGGAGGAGAGGAAGACAGAGACAGGCTCCCGGAGTGGTGCACTGATGAAGACGAGGGAGAGATGGGCATGTTTGATTCATCTGGAGCATTTATGTGTATCAAGGTGAGCCAGAGCTTTTGATTTTATTGACCTGTAGGAACATGGCCTGTTCATCACCTGTACTATACTGTTCAGGGGTATTTTCATGGTTACTGAGACGTCTCTGATCGGCAGGTCACCCTTTAGGATTGGAGAGTGCCTAACTCCATCATGAAGTGCGTGTGTAATATTTTATTTTTATTTTATTTAGAAAATGTCAAAAGACCAGGAGTTCGAGTTTGAGGCTTTAGAGGAGGGAGACGAGCCCAAGTGGGGGGAGAAGAACGACAGCTCTGTTGAGAAAGGTGAGAAGTGTGTTGTTGTTTATCGTATTCCAGAGGAAGACTTGGTTAAACAGGAACGTTTGCTCAATATTTCCTCACTTTGTCTTTTCTAGCGGAGGACACCGAAGGACACTCCGGAGCGCTTGATGGTGGAGAGATAAAAACTACTACTACTGTTACTACTACTACAACTCCTCCTGCCTCCGTTTATGTTTCCGCTCTCAACTTAGAACGGGAAACACACCCGCCGTCTGTTGCTCCGCCCATAAAGTTCAGCCTCCAGATTAATGAAGGTATTATTCAATTAGTGGGTAATATTTTAATCCAATAATAACTTCAGTAAATTAAAAAGTGTTACATTGAGCTTAATGAACAAATGATGTAAAATAATGTGTGTATTTACTTTTACAATTTTTTGTAAGACTTCAGAATTTCCTCTTAAATCTAACCCTGATTTTATGTTGTCACCTGGCGTGTTAGTTTGTACAGTTTGTTATAATGTTAATACAATGATTTTCTCTAAGGTCCCCATAAAATCCTGATAAATGTGCAGTTTTAGTCTTCATATTCATGGTGGAACATAGCTAGTGACTCTTCCTTTCTGGAGAGAAACGTCTTCTAAATCTTAGATTTTGTCAGTGTATTGAACCACACTAGCTTATAGATAATCTTAATGCTAACAAGCTTTTTACTTCCATATTTCTTACTTCATGAGGATTGTAAATGTGTGTTTCAGACAAAGTTCCAGTAGGGGGCAACACTCAACCACCTCAGAGCTCTCCTGCAGGAACTTCCCCACTCCTTCTCACCTCTCCTCCTGTCTCCACCACTGACATCCTGCCACCTAGTGGTGACACCGAGGAGGAGGACGGCATGACGCACATGCAGCAGGTCAGCGTCGGTTCTGTATTTGCCCCTAAATTTGCATTACTTTAAATTTTATTAACTGCTTTTTTACTTACCTTATTTTTTACTTTTTACTGTGTGGTAATTATAAATTAACATTTTCTAATATTTGAATAAATCCTAATTTTTCCTTTTTTTTTTTTTTTTTACATTAAGTATATTGTTATTTTGCAATCTATAGCATTTTGTTGATATTTCCACATTTTATATATTATTACATTTTTATCTGTGTAAACCCTCATGTAAGGCTCATTGGCATCTTGAATTCATTAGAGAGGTTTGTGTTTTATAAAAAAAAAATCCTGAGAAGGGTTTGTAAGGAGTCAAAGGTAATCGGTTGTGATGTTGCATGCAGGAGGCAGAGAAGATGGTGGCATCTCTTCAGGACACATCTCTGGAGGAGGAACGTTTCACGCAGGCACTGCAGGAGAGCCACGGAGCTGCTGTCACTCACACACACGCACACCCCATTGCGCGCGCACACTCCCACCCCAACACACACACACTGCCTCACTCAGCTGGAGCCCTGCCTCTCACTCACGAGTCAGCCATGAAGTGGTTCTACAAAGACCCTCAAGGAGAGGTCCAAGGCATGTAGCTTATTTTTTACCTCTTAACAATATTTTACCTCTTAACAAATGTTTATTATTATTCTTTATTTTGGTCATTGTCTTTTTTTTTTTTGCTCTTATGTTTTTCTGTCTTGGTTTTCTGTTTTATTTTACACTTTAATCCACTGAGCCACTGGGGTGAACAGCTTGTCCTTTTTTTTTACAGGATTATCTCTTTGGGATTTCTTGCATAACAGATGGTTTGATTAAGGTTGTGTGTGTATGCTGTTTCCTCAGGCCCATTCAGTCCAGTGGAGATGTGTGAGTGGTTCCAGGCCGGTTATTTCACCATGACCCTGTTAGTTAAGAGAGGTTGTGACGAAGGCTTTCAGCCTCTAGGAGAAGTCATAAAGATGTGGGGACGTGTGCCTTTCTCTCCGGGACCATCACCTCCTCCCCTGCTGGTGAGTAACATGGAAATGTATGTTTTGAATGTTGTGTGTTCTTTTAATTAAAACTGTGTGTGTGTATAGGGCAACATAGACCAGGAGATGTTGAAGAAGCAGTATGAGCAGGCAACCAATGCAGCTCTCTACCAGCAGCTCCAAATGAGATTCCCACACGTTAACAACAGGTATTAACTGTTTTAACTAAATCTGTAATTATCTCTTTGTTACATTCGAGGCCAGTTGCTTTATGCTCTTTCTCTCTCTCTGTGTGTGTGTGTGTGTGTGTGTGTGTGTGTGTGTGTGTGTGTGTGTGTGTGTGTGTGTGTGTGTGTGTGTTTTTATTTTTATTTATTTTTTTATTTTTTTTGTTGTTGTTTTTTTATAGATGTGGTGATGCAGGAATGATGACTTCTATGAACCGGTCAGTGCCAGAATCCTGGGACATTCATACCTCATCCTCACAGACATCAGGTACTGTAATACTGTTTTACACACTCACTCTACATGCTCCCTCTACACACACACTACACACCAACACACACACACACGCCTCTAAGAACCAGCACTGCTTCATGCACACACAGTTATCGAGAACACTATGTGTACAGCACTGCGTTAGGAACTCTGTGTCAGGAGAACTTAATTTACAGCACTGCATTAGGAACCCTACATAAGGAACTCATTGCTAAAAGAGAAGGTTTGTAATGAATTTGAGTTGAAGAGGTCCAAAAGGGAACACTTTAAACCCTTAGTTTAGAGAAGTCCATTAAAAATAAGTCATTACGAACCATTTGTTTAAAGTCTTTGTTTAGAACATTTTTATCACACTCTGCTAAGAAACACTCTCATAGAAGCCCCATTTGTTTGTAACACTTTGATAGAACACTTTTAGGACGATTAGCATCAAAGCTGAAAAGATTAATGCATTCACTTGCCTATTTTAAACTCTGCTGTTTTGTGTTGTATTAAAGGAAGTTCATCTCTCGCTTCCTCTCCCCCTTCTGTAGGTGCTGATGTCGGTCTGTGGGATTTGACCATTACTAATTCTCCTCAGGGTCCAACTCTCGAGCAGCTGCAGAAAGTAAGACTGGTCTATTGGGTCAGTTTTTTACAGCATATCAATGATCATGTGTGTCATTTGTCATAATGTGTGTGTATGTGTGTGTCAGCTCCAGCAGGAGAGACGTGAAGCTGAACTCAGGGTGAAGAGGGAGGATGAGGAGCGAAAACGTCGGGAGGAGAAGAGAAGGCAGCAGCAGGAGGAGCAGAAGAGGAGAGAGGAGGAGGAGTTGTATAGGCGCAAACGCGAGCAGGTACAGAGTCTAATCTCACGTATCCGAAACCCTCGCTGATTACGTAACGTACACAACGTAGAGTATTTACCACTATAAACTTGAGGAGCAAATCAATGCATATGTGTATGTTGAAATCAGTGTGTGCTCACCTGCAGCAGTGTCGTCAGCAGGAGCTCCTCATGAAGCTTCTCCAGCAGAGTCAGCAGCGGGATGTGCAGGGAGGAGCAGGCTGGAGCTCAGTTCAGGCAGGGACGCTCTCTCTGGGGAAATCTCAGGGAAAGAACCTCGGTCTGCTGGAGCAGCAACAGCAGAGAACTCAGCAGAGGGTGAGATGCTCATGGCTACACACACTAGGATTTCACATCATTCTTAGCATGACTGCAAGATTCACACTTGCTGCCTGATTTGCCCATCAGCAAAAGCCTTGATGTTTTCACTATACCCCACTGAGGACACCAAATTAGCTGCATAGAGTTATACAAGCAACCACCTGGACTTTCATATCCACCGTCACTGCATAGCAACACCGTAGCGACCACATGAATTATCATGGCAGCAACTTAGCATTAGCAATTAGCAAGATTAATAATCTGTACTGGCTGTGCAAACAAAAAATTTACTTAAGCTAACACAAGATTAAAATGTCTAAAACATTGTGCTTGTAGATTTTAACTTGTTTCACAATTTTTTTCTATCATGTTTCCTAATCCTGATTTTATGAATGTGTGTGTAGCATTCAATGGGGCAGTGGAGCGACGGCTCAGTGGGAATGTGGACAGGAATGGAAGGGAAGATTAGCAGCAGTAGTAGCAGTATGGGCATCTGGGACGAGGCGCTTAAAAACCAGGCCAACCATTGTAACGTGGGCATGAAGACCAGCATGAGTGCCCCCTCATTCAGGTACATACACACATGCAAAGCTTACACAAAGCTTAAGACTTTAGGGATAATATTTATATCACAGTATGCTTGCTCACCTGCCAATATATAAAGAGCCCCCTTGTGTGCATGCCTGTGTAGTAGCGAGCAGTACATGATAAATCGGAATCGGAAAAGAACAGAGGAAGAGGAGCGACTGCTGAAGCTGTTACAAGGCATGAAGCCTCAGCAGGATGGATTCACCACATGGTGTGAACAAATGCTGCACGCTCTAAACACCTCAACCAACAACTCGTCCTCCTCTGTGGATGGTAACGCAGCTCACCTCGACACACAATCATATGTAGATGTGGTTTAAGGGCATGACGTTAAATATGGAAATATAAAGTGATAAGTCTTTACAGGGAAAAATAATGGGGACAGATTCCTCTCTGTAATAATGTTTTGTTTGTGTGTGTATTAAGTGGCCACCATTGTGGCGTATCTAAAGGAAGTGGATTCACCATACGAGGTTCACGACTTTATCCGCTCATACCTGGGTGACACGGTAGAAGCCAAAGAGTTTGCCAAGCAGTTCCTGGAGCGTCGTGCCAAGCAGAAGGCCAACCAGCAAAGACAGCAGCAGCAGGTCACTATTCGGCCATGACTTTGCTTTTATTACAATTCACTGCACGTGTGTGTAAAAACATATGCCAGTTCCTATTGTTTTGAGCCATACATATTAAATACACTAATGAAACTATATCAAGCACATAGCAACTCGCTGGATATCCCGTTTTACCTCTTACCAATACCCTTCCGTTCTTTTCCCCTTAGCCACCCATAGCAACCACCCAGATAACCATGTCCACCTTCTACCAACACTTTATCAATCACTATCCTGTTGCTATCCTAGCAACCAACTGTGATGATATAGCAACCTTGTAAGAAATACCATAGCAGCCTCCTTGAAGTTGGTTAGAATAGCTTGACGTTAGCAGCCAAATACAACGGGATTTCGAAATTTTTCACTGGTTTAAATATTTTAAAAACACTGTACTTTTGTGTGTACAGCTGTGCAAAGAGATCGCAGGACTGAATATGAACTTCCCCTTACAGGTGAGTGTGTACTTAATTTAGTGTTTTGTTTTGTGTGGATTTCACTTTTGCCCTGTATTTATAACACCTGTGGGCTTTTTTGCAGTCTGTTTTCCAGACGAATCACATGAGTAAAAGCAGCAGCATGTACAACAGCCAGGGTGGGAAAATGAAAAAACCCAGCACGACGCTCCACTCGGATCCCAGTGTCATCGGTTAGCAACACGCACACACTCCCCATGATATGCTGTAAATTTGTCATTTATCGCTGAACTTGATCTTTAGTGAAATAATAAACTTCTGTACCACAGCTACCTGGTAAACATATCCACCTCCTAAAAAGACCATAGCATGAGATACCGTAGCAAGTCCCTAATCCTTTTTGCATTACGGACCAGTTTTATGTAAGAAAATACATCCAAGGGCAAAGGCAGTCCGTGGTCCCGCTGGGGGGGATGTGTATATTGTATTATTATACATACGATTTAATTATTTTAATTACATATAATGAAAATGATACTTATCATAATAAATAAATGGGAGCTTAATTTATTGATGCATAGGAAAAAACTACGACTGGGACAAGTGGGGCACAGGCAGAAGTGGTCTTCCATGTCATTTTATCTTTTTCGGACCATGAAGACAATAAAATATAAATAATTCAAAAATTCAAAAGTCCATGGCCCGGTGGTTGGGGATCCCTGCCATAGCAACCGCCAGTATGATCATATCTACCACCTACCACCCCATGAGCAACCACCTGCCCAAAGCCACCACCTAAGATACTGTAGCAACCACTATTATAACCATATGCACCTCCTACACAAGGATCTGTCTAACCCGTGATGCATTAAGAACAAGATGGGCATACTGTAAATTCATCATTGTTGTTGGAAATATTTAATTAATTTAAGCAGTAGACTTAAATGTGTGTGTGTGTGTGTGTGTGTATATATACGTGCACTGTAGGTTACTCGTTTTTGGGCTCGAGCGATCGGATGATGCTGGGAGAGATGGAGGCAGTGGAGGATTACTGATCCAGCAGAACCTTACTTGAGTATACCTGAGGCCTTAACCTGGAGCAAACTAGCAGACGAATGTGCACTGTTCTTTCCCTCGCTCCCTCCCTCTTTGTATCACTCTCTTATGTCTCGCATTCTGGATGATATTGGAGAGTGGATCAGAGGGGCGGTGTGTGTTCGGAGAGAGCTCTCACACCTCTTTGTCAAAGCACCTTAACTAAGCTATTGCACTTTATTACCAGAGTTTCAATATTTGAAATCGAGTGTTTGACTTTAGTTTATTTTATTTGTATTTTTTTTTTTTTACAAATTCAGAAATGTGTGAATATCTCGATACACACGTTATGTGTAGAACCATTTATATACAGAAGCATATGTGAGAGTTGCACGAACGTGCACATGTGTGTGTGTGTCGGCGTGTGAGGATGCATTCTGAAAAGACACTGTCGTTTTTTTTTTTGTTTTGTTTTTTTCTTATGAAGGCTATATAATAAAAAAAAAACTTGAAATTTGCACTTGTTTAAGAAAAAGTGGGGGGAAAAATAATCAAAAAAAAGAATTAGTTTAGGATAATATTTTTGGAGTGTGTGAGCGGTTTGAAGAAAAGTCTGCACAAAGAACTTTATTACAGAGACTTATAAACGAAACGCCATGTTATTATTTTGTTCAAGAAAATGTTTTTATATTTCAACATAGTGTGTGAGAGAGAGAGAGGAGATACGAGTGTGTGCTAATTTCCTTTTCAATTGTACAGATTTTTTTTATAATTTTTTTAAAGAGACAGATAACATGGGACTGTGTGTGTGTGTGTCTTGTCAGTGGTGCTGTATTGTTTTTTTCCTCTGTTTTGTTGAGGATGTTTGAGTGTTAGGCCTCGTTCCAATCCCACGTTTTTAACACACCCCCTTGTTGACTTGGCGCCTAGACATAACTGAGTACGAGTAACATTTCAGAGCCTTGGCGAGCCATTTAGCCGTTATTGGTGTGTGGAGCGATTGAGTGCGTAACTCTGAGCGAGCTGATAAGCAGTGTTGAAGTGTTAATAGTGTAGCGCTTCTATTCTTCTTAAACACACCACAAAACTGTGTAACATTTATTTCTCCCTATCCTGGAGGACCACATGTGAACTAATTGCCTTTTGTGTGTGTGTATGTGTGTGTCTAAGAAAGAGACAACCTTACTTTTCATTGTTTCATTGCTGTTTAAGGAAAAAAGGATTTATTTTTTTATAGTTGCATACAAAGTATTTGAGACTCTTCTGTGATCTGATTTGGAGCACTTTCAAGGCTGCTACCTTTTTGTCATATAGTTCTTGTTTGTTTGTTTTTTTTGTTAGTTTTTTTTTACAATTATTGTTTTTGGGGAACTTTATTACATTTGAATGTATTCCTAAAATGTGTAACGGAGCATTACGACGAGCCCCGGAGTTTTCACTCATGTCGGGCTTCGACACGGGGGAGAAAAGACATTTTCAGAAGGAAACGGAAATGTCCTGCTGTTCTTCCAGAACTTTCTCCAGCAGTGAACCTCGGGCCAATCAGAGCCAAGGATGTGCACCGTGTAGCAGTAGATGCCTTTTTATTTTTTATTATTTTATTTTTGGTTATTTTTGTTTTTTTGCAACGAGAATTCAAAGATGGTGCATGTTTGTTTTTTTTTTTCTTTCTTTCTTTCTTCTTTTCACCTTAATATCTTTAAGATGGAGAGACTTTTAAAGCCTGAGGATTATTACTATTGGTTTTCGGTACTTGATCTAGAAGAAAGGAAATGCATTTCTTTCTCTCTTTTTTTTTTCCTCCTCGTTATGGAATATATTTTTGCAAAAGAACAAAAAAAAAAAAATGTAAAAAGCAGCAATAAGGACGACACCATGCTCGAGGACATGCTTTCTCATAGCAAAATGGACTGGTGTTCTGGTGGAATGTTTAAAGTCCTCGAGAGTTGGACACGTGTGTCGGCCATCTTGGAGAACTAGACTCAAGTTTCTTACACATTTTGAGACAAGGTCTTGTTTGTCCTGCTGCGTTCACCATCTTGTAGGAGAGGACTTGAGACTCCTACGTTGTCCACCGTGTTGGACAAGTGGACTCCAGTCTCCTGTTCTGGAGGTGGAAAAAAGTAAGACTATATCATATGAAGAAAAACTCTAACACCGTGTCCTGCAAGAAACTCCTCAGCAGAACAGCTTCTGGAGAACATTCGGGTGTGTTAGACACTTTGATTTAGATGAAGAACTTGTAAAAAAGAAAAAAAAAAGCACAAGTGACAAGCAGTGATGCTTCCTTTACCTGCTGGTCTAGAACCCCAGAGAGAGTAAAAAAACCCACTGCTGCAGGTCCTAAAGGAAGAGGAACGAGTGAAACCACAGAGTTTCAGTGTGAGGACAGGTAAAACTCTTTCTTCTTTTTATTTTTATAGAACTAAAGCTCAAAGAGTAACCAATATACGTTATTTATACTCTCACAGCGGGATTGAATCTGGATTGGCCATTTTCTCCACATGCCACTGTGTATATAAATAATAGTTTTAGTTAATAATTAGTTTTAAGTGTTGGGGGTATATTTTTAAGTGATTTATGCTAATACAGGACAGGAGTTAGTTGTTGGTGAGTGCACTTCTCCTCTGCCGAGAGAATCCATCCACCTCACAGGTGTGTGGCAGATCAAGATGTTGATTAGACAGCATGTTTATTGCACAGGTGTGCCTCAGGCTGTAACAATAAAAGACCACTTTAAAATGTGCACGAAATAAAATCACGTATAATTCTCTTATAAATTGCTGAGGAATTAAACATGTGATCACGCTCTTATTATATTGTTTTTTATATATATATATATTTTTTTTTTTTTTTTTTTTTTTTTTCCTGTACCTTGCATGACCTGGAGTGTGTTGTCAGTGTCGGGGTGTGAAGCTCATGACTGTGTCCTGATCCGACTTCTATTTGTTTTTCTTTTTTGCTGACAGCGTCCCTGTGATCGGAGCCTGCTTTCTCCTGGAAAGAAGAAAGGAAAAAAGACATCAGAATATCTGCTGTGAGGCTTCCAACACACTGACCTGAATACTCTCACCTTCACGCTTACCTTCTGTTTCTAAGGCATGTGCCGATAATCGTTCGTTCGATATCATTACAATACTCAAATACGCAAGACTTCAGCATTGTTCCATTTAGTAAAAGCTGAGACTTAGTGTAAATAATAGAAACCACACACTAGCAGCGCCTCTGTGCCAAGAGGAAGCCTGGATCAGTTCATAGTGACAACTGCAGGTAATCATTTCTGGCCAAAATGGAAAGAAAATTCTACCGGGAATAGAACGAAGAAAAAAAAAAATGTATATCAGCACATGCCAACTATTTTCATTCTTTCTCCCTGCTTCATTTCTTTTACTTTAAATGTCCTTTTCATGGTCATCTATAAAGGGCAAGGCTTAAGTTAAACCTGATCATGGCATCAACACTATATTTTAGCATGCTAACCAAGTTGGTGTTTGTTTTATGAAAACATCCATGTTATGGGTTATAAAAGTTTAATTCATTTTCAACCAGACCTACGGTATGTGAGGTAACATTAATACTAGCAAGCATTCTCGTAGCTGGCTGGTCAAGCTGACCAAGAACGATTTGATTTGAAGCTCTGCCCTTTTTGTGTATATAATGTACAATTTTCTTTCTTTTTCTGAGAAATGTCCCCCTTTTTGTATTTTGTTGCCATGCCTTAAACTGTACAGCAGACCATTTTATCTCGACTTGCTGGTTCACAAAGGCGAGTGTGTGTCAACAGTCGGAATGCAAACACGCCCTCATCTGGGGGCGACCCCCTCAGCTCTGTATATACAGTTTCCATGCTAAAGCAGTTTTAAGGTATTATTAAAGATTTTGAGAGCAATGTTTAGCAAAAAAAAGGATGATAGCCCTGCCCATTTTCCATTCCTTTATCCAGCAGCTACAGCAGAGAAGTGATATGGAGGGTGGGGTTTGTGGAGTTTGTGCTTTGAGAAGAACAAAGTATGATAAACAGAAAATAAAGATTTTAAAGATTGAAATGGTTTCCTGGTTGGGTTATTTTTTTGTTTGTTTGTTTGCTTTACTTTCTAAAGATGGCAAGCCTAGCATTTGTATATCCTTAGAATAATTTTTCAAAGGAAGTGTAGAACAGTCAATACTTTTTATATTATGATGAATTATTCAGTCAAGTTTTTTTGTTAATGCAGGTGCTGGTAAAGTGAGTGTAGTTTAGCTGATTGTCCACAAGAGGGCACATTAATAAATTAAATCGATTAAATCCCAAAGGGTAATTTTCGGGCCGTCCTTGAAACAAACTATATTGATATATAGCCATTTAAAAAAATCGGATTAATATGGAGAATAAAAAATGAACAATGAGCACAGCAAAATACACTTAAACACTGAGAAGTCACTAAATACAAACACCACATATTTTTACCCTGATTATCATTATCAGCTGATGGAAAGGTGTGGGATGAACTAAACAAGTTACATTTAAGACCACCTCTTGTTTCCAATGCAGTTCAGATATTCACTTATTTAACACAAATGAAAATGTGCACCGCAAAGTCTTACCTTGAATTATGAATTAAATCCATACACCTGTCCTTCTAGACAAATACGTTATTTTGATGTGGAACTGTGGTGCAAATATTCATAAGCTATTTCCTTTTCGACAGCTGTGAAATGTTAATTCTGGCTAACAGCAGAAGGAACTGGGGAGTAATCAGTACTTGGGCTCTTGCAGGGTTCTCGCCTGCCATTAATGACACATTTATGATAGCAACATGCCTAAATATCTTTCTCTACCGTAGTCACAGCAAAAACGCTATTATACTATCACCACTTGATGGAGCCAAATGTAGGTTTTCCAGGTAATGCAGTAACCAGTCAGCTTAATCGAGTAAATAAAAACATATTTTAGAAGGTGCAGGGCCATAATAATATATAATAGTAATAAAATTTCAAATTAAATTAAATGTATAAAATGACCTACCTTAAAAACGCTATTATACGAAATCACCACTAGATGGAGCCATGGTTCGGTTAATTAAATTAAACCTTAATTAAAAAGATTAATTAGAAAAAATATATTGTTTTGAAAGAAAAAGCGACAATAAATCATATTATTACTAATAATTGGGGAAAAACCACCGAAATTCGTGAGTTCCGCTTAGAAAAAGGGATCCAAAAAAAAAAAAAAATCCCTTAGTGATTCACTTCATTTCTTTCGTGCCCGAATCGCCCATCGTCGTCAGTAGCGCGCGCGCTGAGCGGGACATGCACCGGAGCCGCGCGAGCTCCTGCCGCAAACCGAACGTTTCGCTGGTTTCCACGCGTTTTCACTGTGATGCACTGGAGGAACCAGCGTTTCTCACCTGACGGACATTTGCGACCTTTTATATTTTGGAGAGAGCAGCGGTCTGGGACAGAAACGTCCACGTTCGTCTGTAGAGGTAAAGGTGAAGCAGAACTTTTCCTCGCAGTCTGGATGATCATCAGATCTCCACCGACATTTTACACTTCGTCTTGAGCTTCTTGAAATTTGTTTTAGGGAACTTAAAAATTACAGAAATTCTCCTAAGAACATTTTTGTGGAGAAACTCGGTGAAGATTGAGCCTTACCGTCTTCTCATATGGGAATAATCTGTATTTAATAAAAATTTAACTTAAATATGGAGAGCTTTCTGGGACACTTTTTTCTATTTTCTCTCTTTTGACACCAAAATACAGAAGGACCACCACGTTCCTCTGTCGAGGAGCTTATTGTGAGGAACGTCAAATTCTTGAAGCTCTACAGAGTCTGCTCTGCTCTCTTTTCAAGCTTCTCAGATATGTAAACTTTGCTAATTCTCGTTTCACATCTGGCACAGGATTGATCCAACTTCATGATTATTAAAGGACCTCAAACTGCTCGCAGATTCGACAACTCCAGGAACCGTGTTGGTGTCACTAAACATTTTATGAACCGTAATATTTCTGAAAGGTCTCATGAACCTGGTCATGTCTAACAAGCTCTGAAGGATGTGAATTCAATTCACGCCCTGAAGGATCTCACGAGCTTCGTTTCAAGGATAATGAACTTTGTAGAAGCCTCATGAACTCGCACTGATTTTTGAACACTGCTGAACTGCATGTGCGATCCTCCTCAGGTTTTTTTTGCAAGATGGAGAGAGGAGCTCAGAATCTCATGGAACGTCCACATGGGCTGACGGTCTTAGTTGTATTTCTCATGGAGAGCATAATGGTCACGGCAGTCAACCTGGAGCCCATCTACTGGAACTCCTTGAACAGTAGGTATGTGATTACCCCAGTCATCAACAGGAGATGAGAATCTCAAGAACATGCTTCCCAATTCTGTCTTTCCACAGTCCAGGTCTCTGCACTTGAGATATAATTTACTTTGGAGTTTCTGAGACAAACACGAGATCAGACCGAACTGTAGTTTTCTGACGTTAGAGGTAAATGATACTCTGTTGTCTGTCATCTGAATACATGCATCCTGGTTTTGTAGGACCTCGTAAGATTTGAGCGTGGACCCGTTACCACAGCAAAATAGACGACTTTCCTATTACATGCTGTGTGTTTCCAAGTGTTTTATTCCTCCTATACTGCTGCAATTTGCTTGTGAACTCAATGACGTATGAGGTTTAACATTTTACTCATTTATTGTGTTTAATGTTGTGGAACCTCCATTAAAGAAGTTCCTTGGAGCTAACAAGACAGAAAAAAACTATCAGTGTGACACCAGAAATCTTGACCTCTAATGATTTTACCTCTAACTGTTAGAAAGCTCTGACACTGGAGACTCCTTAAATATTACACATTCTTTTCATAGGTGTTTATGCAGCTGTCGCTATACAAACAACGGTCAATGACCAATCAGAATCCAGAATCATCAGCACTGTAAACAACGTTATCTACAGCAAAAAATTTAGATTTTTATCAGATCGTTCATTAGCCGTTAGCGTGTGTCTACAGGACCGGAATAAAAAAGGGCCGAGCAGTCATCACCTAATCGTCTACTGGAGGCAAGTAGAGTCATCCTGTGTCTGGGATGGTATTCGTGATGTTCGTGTTTTGGTGCTAACAAAAATATTTTCGGAAGATTCGAGATTCGGAAGAACAAATGAATCAGGGTGTTGTTGTTTTTTTGTTGTTGTTTTTTTTGCATTTCTAAACAATCCACTCGTTTCTGTCGGTAAGAACAGAGCGCTGCTCTGAAACAACCTGTACATGTTTTTTTTTTTTCTTCGAACCAGAGAAGAAACGAAAAGTGCCTTATTTGCAAAAAGATCCATCACTGCAGTGGCAAAAGACCAAGCTCACAGAATAAGTCTTCATCACAGAACCCATTCGCCCTAGAGCTCGGATGCGCAGTAAAAAGGGCAGAGGTTTTGCTGTTTCTGCAGATATTACTGGCACTTCCTGTGCCAGAAAACATGCAGGATGATCTCACACAGGTCTGTGTAAGGTGTTTGGATTTGGAATCTTCAGCACTCGTCCTTGTTTTCGTCCTCGTCCTTAATGTACATTACATCATGCGTGTCTTCTTCCTACATCCTGATTCCTTTATTCACCTTTAAAATGTTAAGCAAGAAACGGAGATGTGGAACGTCTGAAAAAGTTTGCGAAGGTCTTTCTAATGTGGATAGTAGGAGAACTCGGGATGATGTTGATGGCAATACGTTGCAATTCTTGAACAACAGTTCTTTTCATTACATCTGTACCTTCACGAATTGGGGATGTCCGTGCAGACTCGTCCCAGATAAAATAACACCAGTGATATACTTGTGGGGAAAAAAAGGTAGGAAGGATTCTCCTGATAAACCAATCCTGTGCAGCACGTGGTCCGAATTTTCTTTGGTTCCCCAGTCACATTATATCCTACTATTTCCTGTTTGGCGCACCAAATCTGATAAGCATGATTTCATCGTCTCGCATCATACACATGATCTTATAGTAAATGTGTACAGAGATGTTACGAAGACAGATTAAGCAAGCATTGAGTGAGTGTATGTAAATAGTACATAGAAAATCTGCTAGTGCATAGCTAAGATTTGTGATACTAATAAATCATTTAACAAGGGTTAGGGTTTGGGCTTCCCCTAACCATTTCCCTAAACCCCTAACCATAAACCCTATCCCTAAACCCCTAACCATAAACACTAAGCCCACTATCCCTAAACCCCTAACCATAAACACTAAGCCCACTATCCCTAAACCCCTAACCATTAACCCTATCCCTAAACCCCCAACCATAAACACTCTCCCTAAACCCCCAACCATAAACACTTGACCTAAACCCCCAACCATTAACCCTATCCCTAAACCCCCAACCATAAACACTAAGCCCAAAATAAATAGTACGCTGCCTATTTTACATACATTTTAAAACTACAATTTGCATTTTAGTTGACTTAAGATTTTGTTAAATGTACTGTAAGGTGTGTGTGTGTGTGTGTGTGTGTGTGTGTGTGTGTGTGTGTGTGTGTGTGTGTGTGTGTGTGTGAGAGAGAGAAAGACCAAGAACAAACTCCAGCAGAGGGAATTCGTGATACTACTTCAGGCTTAGTTGCACATGAATAATGAATTGCTCGATTCAGTCAAGGTGAATCAGTTCATCCGATGGTGATGATGTGATGATGATGATGGACACGCATAGAGGGAGCAGAGTATAAGGAAGTGATGTGATACAATATCGAAGCAGAATATTAGTGGGTACACATGTTCAGTGCTCGAGTGAATACTTTGGTCTAGCGCCAGAGCAAAAGTGTTGTCGATGCTAATATATCATGGACGTTCGTAGCCACCAGTTTGTCCGGTCAGTCAGCTTTGTGGAGTTGCTCAGTGTCTTAAAAAGACAGGCAGAGCATGAAACCTTGCATTTAAATCTTTCTTTCCTCACAGTACATCATTTTGTGTCACTAAGGAAAGACTGGAGTCATTTGAGTCTTTTAAATCAAATGGGTTTTTTTTTCACAGCAAACTCACAAAACTCACAGCAAAATTTTTGTTTAAAATGCAATTTTTGCACTTTTGGCACGTTTGCTTTTTTAATTATTTTTCACTTCTTGTCAAACCCACACGCATGTTTCCTGCAAGACTGAAAGAGACCCACTGAACTCCACTTATTCAGTGAACAGCACAGGAGTGAACCTATGAGCAAACGATTTACTTGTTCAAATACTGATTTCAGTGACCAACTGTGGAGTCAAACTTAAGTCATGACCAAAATGATTTTCTGATACAAACACTACACTAATAATGTGTTTAAAAATGCACATTTTCTCTCCGTTTTGGCCTTTCGTCCACCCTGAAACAGCATCTTCAGTCAACAAAAACGTAGCTTTTTGAAAACGCTTTCCAAAATGGATACATTTGAAAACGGTTAGTGTGGACTGTAAAAAAAACGGAGGCTTTCGAAAACGATCATTTAAATTTTTTGTCACATGACGGTGCCTGTCCTATGCATAGCCGTGAGGTTTCAAAGACCTGGAAAAAAGTGAATGATGAAATGCTGCAGGTCAAAGCATTTTAAGTTTTGCTCGTGTGTAGTACAGGGATGTCAGCGTTTTTTGGACTTTTTAGTGTGGATGAGCAACTTTCTGGAAATGATTGAAAAGTGTGGAGGTGGAGCGTTTTTAGAAGAAAATGGCGTTTTTAAATTTATCCGGATGTGTAGATGTAATCTGAAAGTGAGGAAAGTGAGCCATGACCAAAAGATTTCCTGATTCAAACACTTTGGTGCTGATCAAAAGAAGAATGAAACTCTATCAGGACTAAAAATAAGTGACTGGTTCAAAATATATCCATTGATTTCCAGACGAAACAAAATCTTAGTCGTGACTAAAACGGTTTAAAACTGAGTAAATAAGAGACAGAGAAGCAAATCTCGGTCTTGAACAAAATGATTAATAACTCAAGGAGGCATAAGGGTTCAACACAAACGTGTGAGTAAAAAAACCTCTCAACCAACAATTTAGTTTACATTCACATTATTTGTCTGTATAAAGTCTCTGTTTGACCTGGGATCCTGTCTGGAACAAACTACTGACCAAACAGATCGGTTTATGCTTTGATACTGATTTATTCACCCAACTGACTCGCATTACTTCCCTGAAATGTTTGCAAATGAAAACTTTTTTGAAAATTAATTAGTGCTGTTGTTCCTGCAGACCTTTGGCCGTGTACGAGTGTGTTTTTACAGAGGTTCGGATAGCTTTTGTACAATGCACTGTACTACTTGAACCCAGCTTAGAAAGTGTGTGTGTGTGTGTGTGTGTGTGTGTGTGTGTGTGTGTGTGTGTGTGTGTGTGTGTGTGTGTGTGTGTGTGTGTGTGTGTGTGTAATCCTCCAACCTCCAACTCCTCTATTCATAGAGAATGATCAATCATCAGCAAGCCTGTCCAGGGATTTAATACACACTCACACACACACACACACACACACACACACACACCTTGTTGCTCCTGTCATCTGTTCATTTTGGCATCTTTTAACACTTTCACTTTGTTCTTGCCTCATTTCATTACCTCCTCTTTTCACTTTTTGCTCCAAGAGGTTGATGATACCTAGCAAGAGAACACTAACCCAGCGTGACAACCCCAACACTAGGCTAGTGTGAGAACTCTAGCCCAGTAAGAGACGGCTAAACTAATAAACGTAGCTACTGTGCCTCTCTGTAGCTACGTTGTTGCATCTGGTGGGTGGAGTCTGAATCCAGCATGTTCAACAATAGGAATGCTCGGTCTCTTGATTCCTATATGTCTGTCTCTTCTTCTCTCTCTTTCTAAACAGGAAATTCTGACAGATTCACTTTCTTCCACCTGAAATCATTTCCGACTCATCTTTAACTGCTGTCGTTTCGGTTCCTAGTTCTTAATCACGTTATCGTCTCGGTCTGTCTCTTTTCTCGATCTTCACCTCATCTGTCTGTCTGTCTGTCTGTCTCTTCTCTCTCTCTGTCTCTCTCTCTCTCTCTCTCTCTCTCTCTCTCTCTCTCTTTTCTTTCTCTGTCTCCCCATGCACACACTCACGTACCGCTCAGACTGTCTGACATTTTATTCACAAACGTTAAAGAGAATGAGAATCAGCCAAATCCCCCAGTGATGCTGTACGTGTGTGTGTGTGTGTGTATGAGTGTGTGTAAGAGAGAGAGAGAGAGAGAGAGAGAGAGAGAGAGAGAGAGAGAGAGCGCAAATGAAAGAGAGAAATGATGGAAGCAAGACAGATACTAGAAACGGAGGTGGGGGGGTGGAAATTATTTTATGTGGCTGTCCTCCAGACAGAGCCGTTTATTTTTAGAGTTATCAGTTGCCTTTTCTTATTGAGTGTTTTTGTGTCAGCACATTAATCATCTCAATCCTGTCGTGTCGTCTTGTGTCGTGTCATGTCATGTCGTGTGTGTGTATGTGTGTGTGTTCAGCAACAGGAGTAACATCAGCTATGAGCTTACAAAATGTATAAACATTCCAGACTCCAGATATTTACCTTCCTGTGGTTTTCTCCGACATGCTGTTGCTTTTCAGCTCACCACAGTTGTAAAGATTTGCTAGTTGAGTTTCTGTCACCTTCATTCTCATCAGAGTGACAGAACTGTTTTCATAATATTTCAAAAATACACAGTATATACAATAGTACTGGGACTGATGTTTAAGACTTTACGACTGAGACTTTAACAACTCCATATTTCTCTTCAAACCTACTTCTATAATCAGCAGGTAACTTGTGTGAAACTGCTAAGTGTGTGTGTGTGTGTGTGTGTGTGTGTGTGATAAGTATGTTTCAGTGTGTGGTTTAGTCATCGCTCAGGAATGTGCAGATTATCTGCAGCACTAAGATAATCGATAAACACATTAAAGAACACTCGGTGACCACTTACCATAATCTTACACACACACACAAACGCACACAAGGTTAACTTATAGATTCTCAACCTCGTCATCAGCCTTTCTTCAGTTCAAAGTTCCCTTTAAACCTACTTTACAGCAGACCACATCGAACAAACCTGGAGTTTGTCACAACAATTCGGTGTTAAATATGCGGCTGCGTGCACACTGGAGTGTGTGGTGCAGTGTCTGACAAAAAGGGCACTGTGATTACTACCACCGTGTGATGGACATCGCTTCCGGGGTTTTAAAAAATATCCTGAAATCACATAAAAGCAGCATCAGGGACGATGAAGCCAAATCACCAGAACATTAACTACAGGGTTATTGCTCCATCTCTCTCAGATTCTTTCATTCTCGCTCTCTCGCTCTCTCTCTCTCTCTCTCTCTCTCTCTCTCTCTCTCTCTCTCTCTCGCTCTCTCTCTCCATTTGTCTCTCTCGCCTCGTCCGTCTGTCTTTCCCTCCCACTTTCCACATGTGTCTCTGTCTCTCCCTCTGGGAATGTCTTTCAGAATCACTCTTTGTCATTTTGTGTCTCTTCTACCTTTGGTGATACATGCACCTCTCTCTCTCTCTCTCTCTCTCTCTCTCTCTCTCTCTCTCTCTCTCTCTCTCTCTCTCTCTCTCTCTCTCACTCTCTCTCTTTCTTTTTTTCCCCTGGGTTATCTGGATGTCTACTTGTCCTGATTGACCAAAGGGCTCGTGGTGTTTGAGCGTGGGTAGAAGAGAAAAATTGAGCTGGGAATAAAAGGGCAGACATGGCATTAAACCCACACACAAATATCAGCCTGTCAATCAAGGTTTCCATGGTAACTCAGTCTTTCTCAGCCTTTCCTCAGTCAGTACAGCTTCCATGCTGTTTGAAGCTTTCCATGGCCTCTTTTTATTTAGCTGAACTCTGACACGCTCCTGAGGACTCCAGAGGTAAAAGGTCCCAATTATCCCTTTGGGGTTAGAGAGCGTTCAGGGTTGTGACCTCATATACAGTGGTGTGAAGAAGTGTTTTCTGATTTCTTGGTTTTTTTTTTGCATGTTTGTCACACTTTAATGTTTCAGATCATCAAACTAATTTAAATATTAGTAAAATATAACACTAGTGAACACAACATGCAGTTTTTAAATGAGGATTTTTATAATTGAGGGAAAACTAAATCCAAAACTACATGGCCCTGTGTGAAAAAGTGTTTGCCCCTAAACCTAATAACTGGTTGGGCCACCCTTAACAGCAACAACTGAAATCAAGCATTTGCAATAACTTGCTATGAGTCTGTTACAGTGCTGTGGAGGAATTTTGGTCCATACATCTATGCAGAATTGTTGTAATTCAGCCACATTGGAGGGTTTTCGAGCATGAACCACATTTTGAAAGTCATTCCACAGCATTTCAATAGGATTCAGGTCAGGACTTTGACTAGGCCACTACATTTAGTTTTTCTTCAGCCATTCAGAGGTGGACTT
>NC_139591.1:19122868-19125368 GCF_946808225.1 Silurus aristotelis
GAGCCTTTATTGAGTGTTTAATGTGTGGAGTGTGTGTGTGTGTGCGCGTGTGTGCGCGCGTACATAAGTCAATGTGTATATGTTTACAGTCAGTTATTGTGCTATGATAGTAAATGAGGCTTATCTTTCTTTAAAAATGCATTAAATGCCACGATGAAACATCTACTAAAGCATCTATTAAATAAATTCCTGTGAAATGAAATTTTTATTATATTTTATATTTCAAATTAAATAAACAAACACTAATATTATTCAAAAATGACACTGTTTGTTCAGTAAACCTCAAATGTTTCAGGCAAAAAAAAATTACATTCTCCTCTGAAGCCCAGTCCCAGAGCTTACAGACACTGCTGAAGCTTGTGTGCCAACTGGTGTGTGTTAGGTGTTTGTGCATTTGTTTGTGACCTATAAGTTTGGATTATTTATTAATTGTGTTTCACCTCGGAGGGGGGACCTTCTTTCGATTTCGGTTGTATTTTATGTCTTTCTCTGTCCAGGTGATTCCAAACTGCATTTATAATATTCAGGTGTGGAATGTAAAAGCCAGTCCATGACTGTCAGTGTCCTATCAGCTGTCTTTCGCTCCAATTATGATTCCTCTGCATTAGCAGTGTGCTTCGGGTTGTTTTAATAATGCTGTTATCCTGCTTTCCAGAAGAAATGGCATGATTAATTAAAAACTTGTCTGTAATTTACAGCATTCATGATCCCATCACTTCAGACAATATCACCAACACCACTGGCAGAAATGCAGCCCCCAAACCACAACACACCCTCCACCATGTTTCAACGAAGGCTGCAAGCACTCATTCTTCCATCTTTCTCCAGCTCTTCTTCTTACATACTGTAATTTTCAAACTTTAATTTGTCACTCCATAAAACTCTTTTCCAATTTGATCTTCATTACAATCTTTGTTTAAATGAACCTTTTCAAAAAAGTGGTGTCTTGGCTTCTACCCGTTTGAATACACAATTCATGATCAAGCTTCTTCATACTGTAGAATTTACTTAACATACTTCTAAAGCTGCCAGATGCTGAGCCATGCTAAGCCGCTCCTTGCTGGCCACCTGTCTCTCAAAGAAGAAACTCTGAGAAACCTCTTTATCAGATTTTGTCCCTGACAAAGAAATGAAATCAGCAAATGCAGTGATCTTTGGCATTTGAATGGAATGATGTGATTAACAGTAGGCTTATTAGCAAGTTCCAGTGGATGAAACTCATACAACGTGTGTTTGTCATGCTCAAGCATGTCTGCTGTAATAGACCTTCTTTACAGCAGTGATTTTGATATGAATTAGTAGGACAATATAGGTATTGCAATGACATTAATTGGGGTTCCAGTTCGTTTAGATTGACAAGAGCCAGGTTCATGCAGTTGCTCAAGTCTAAGGGGAGGTCACACTAAATATTTTACACTTTAGTCTATAAAATAAGTTTTTTACTGTTTTTTAATTCTGCAGACAAATCTAATGTACTTTCTGGTTGTATAGTTATTATAAAATGTGCCCTTCCCTGAGTTTAATGACCACCAGCCACCACTGGTGCTAACAAAACAACGAATTTAAGGGTGTGTGAGAGAGTCAGAGAATAAGTTTCCTCACCAGCTGTTCATTACTGACAGAACAATAACAATAAAGAACATGCAAAGACAGAGTGAGAGTGAGAGTGAGAGTGAGAGTGTGTGTGTGCGTGTGTGTGTGTGTGTGTGTGTGTGTGTGTGTGTGTGCGTGTGACAGACAGACAGAAAGAAAGAAAGAAAGAAAGAAAGAAAGAAAGAAAGAAAGAAAGAAAGAAAGAAAGAAAGAAAGAAAGAAAGAAAGAAAGAATCTCTTTCTTTGTGTGAATGTTGTGTGAAGGAATGCACTTTTTTCTTTTTTGGCAGCATTTAAAACATTCATCAGAAACAATTAAATCTAATAGGTTTTTATACCATCCATTTCAAAACCGCATGTTTATACATAAAATAAAATGTATTTAAATAAAAAATGGTATATCATGCGTAATAATAATAATAATAAAAATAATTGTTGTTATTATTATTATTACGCATGATATACCATTTTTTATTTAAAGAAATTGTATTTTATGTAATACAATGCTTTAATATTATTATTTTATTATTGAGATTATTATTATTATTCTCGTTGTTGTTATTATACTGTTTAGCTAAAAAATTCAGTAATAAATTAAAAGATTTTTGGTTAAAAAATAAAGCATCTACACTGAGGGTGCATCCATTCTGTATAAATATTTTAGAAAGCAATACTTAAGGATTTATGGTTTTATATATTCAAGGTTTAACACAAAACCTTTAGTCACCTGATTTGATATAAATAAATCCACAACACACCGACACACACACACACACACACACACACACACACACACACACACACACCCACCCCCATTAATATTCCTTACAAATGTCACCTAATATGACAGAGCAGAACTAATCTCATCACAGCGTCGTGTTCCGGGGGATGTTTAGCACTGTGACAC